>NC_057801.1:183978151-184252408 GCF_018294505.1 Triticum aestivum
TGCTGACCTCTCTGTTGTGCCTAGGTAGGGCGGCGACATGTTGATCTTCCGAGGCCGGGCATGACCCAGGAAAGTGTGTCCGACTAGAGGGATCGATCGTGTTGGGAAATGTTGTGCACCCCTGCAGGGAAGTTGATCTATTCGAATTGCCGTGTCCCTCGGTAAAAGGACGACCCGGAGTTGTACCTTGACCTTATGACAACTAGAATCGGATACTTAATAAAACACACCCAGACAAGTTCCAGAGATAATCCGGTGATCGCTTTCCCATAGGGCGACGAGGGGAGGATCGCCGGGTAGGATTATGCTATGTGATGTTACTTGGAGGACTTCAATCTACTCTCTTCTACATGCTGCAAGATGGAGGCTGCCAGAAGCATAGTCTTCGATAGGACTAGCTATCCCCCTCTTATTCTGGCATTCTACAGTTCAGTCCATCGATATTGCCTCTTACACATATACCCAAGCATATGTAGTGTAGATCCTTGCTTGGGAGTACTTTGGATGAGTACTCACGGTTGCTTTGCTCCCTCTTTTCCCCCTTTTTCCTCTTCTTCCCGGATGCCGCAACTAGACGTTGGAGCCCAGGAGCCAGACGCCACCGTCGACGATGACTCCTACTACACTAGAGGTGCCTACTAGTACGTGCAGGCCGCTGACGACGACCAGGAGTAGTTAGGAGGATCCCAGGCAGGAGGCCTACGCCTCTTTCGATCTGTATGCCAATTTGTGATAGCCATCTTATGGCAACTTGTTTAACTTATGTCTGTACTCAGATATTGTTGCTTCCGCTGACTCATTTATGTTCGAGCACTTGTATTCGAGCCCTCGAGGCCCCTGGCTTGTAATATGATGCATGTATGACTTATTTTACTTTTAGAGTTGTGTTGTGATATCTTTACGTGAGTCCCTGATCCTGATCGTACACATTTGCATGCATGATTAGTGTACGATTGAATCGGGGGCATCACAATCATACACATTGATGGTGTTGGATCTCGATGGCATGGCGCCCTGGAGATTAGACGTCTGATGTGCGATGATGGACTCGCGTAGGAGGTCGACACTGTCTGGCATCATGGTGGCGTCAGCGGCAGCTAGACAGGGCAAGGTACATGCAACAGTACAGCTCTGAAGATGGATTGGTGACAGGTGGCTGCAGCGGCCTCATAGCCGGCAAGCGTCCTGGTTGAGGAGCACGTTAGACTGCTGGGTGCCCATATCCGGCAGTCGTCCTGGTTGGGACCTCAGATCTTAAATGTTAGGTTTGGCTGTGAGGTCTGTTTGGTATTAGGCCTAGACTATCAGCGCCCCTTCATCAACTGGATAGGAGTAGCGAAAGATGTTGCTTAGACAGTGGTTTTAGTCTTATTGTTGTATGACTTTGTAAGGTCTTGTGTTAATAATTAATAAAATTGTTGTATGCATCGCCCATATGTAGAGGTCGGGGGTCTTTCTCCTTTTCTAAAAAAATAAAAATTGTACAGATTACTAATGAAGGCTATAATCATCAAACAATTCTTTCAATCTGTACACTCATGTTTAAGCATTTCTCATGAAACCACCCTGACATCTTCTTCAACCACGATGGGTGTATGTTCACCTTCTGCTCCAGTTTTGGCATACTGATTTCAGATGCAACAAAGAGCATGTGTTGGTTGGTTATGCTCCACATGTAGAACAAATGATACTTTATCATCTATAATCCCACCTGTGACAGCGAGTATATCTCCCTGCACAATTAAATCATAAGTGTAGTGTTCAGACAATTTTGTTACAAGAAAAGGTGTTGATATAAACAAGTTTCTATAAGAAACATAGCACACCATTTTACTAGGACTGCCAACATGCTGCAGTCATCCACGGGACATACTACCGTACTTGAAAATTGGAATGTTAACTAGTAGGAATGTTGCTACTAGTCGATACATGAAGGCATCGACCGTCTGCCCATTCGTCTTTCGTCAGATCTGCTCCTCCCCCCCTACTCTCCCTCTCCTTCGCGGCGGTGGCTGCGATGGATCGCTCTCGTGCTTCTTCTAGTGAGGCGGTCTCCGGGCAGAAGCGGGGGCGTGATGGCTCCAAACCTAGTAGGATTCGCCCCCCCCCCTTTCCTATTCCAAGTTGGAGAAGGGGGGAAGGAGGAGGAGGATAGAAGGAAGGAGGGGGCACCGCCCCCTCCCCTTGTCCAATTCGGATTGGGGCAAGGGGGCGCGCGCCACCTCCTGGCCGGCCCTCTCTCTTCTCCACTAAGGCCCATGAGGCCCAATAACTTCCCGGAGGGGGTTCCGGTAACCCCCAGCACTCCGGTTTTATCCGGAACACTTCCTGTGTCCGAATATACCAATATATCAAACTTTATGTCTCGACCATTTCGAGACTCCTCGTCATGTCCGTGATCTCATCTGGGACTCCGAACAAACTTCGGTCATCAAAACACATAACTCATAATACAAATCGTCATCGAACGTTAAGCGTGCGGACCCTACGGGTTCGAGAACTATGTAGACATGATCGAGACACATCTCCGATCAATAACCAATAGCGGAACCTGGATGCTCATATTGGTTCCTACATATTCTTTGAAGATCTTTATCGGTCAAACCGCATAACAACATACGTTGTTCCCTTTGTCATTGGTATGTTACTTGCCCAAGATTCGATCATCGATATCAACATACCTAGTTCAATCTCGTTACCGGCGAGTCTCTTTACTCATTTCGTAATGCTTCATCATGCAACTAACTCACTAATCACATTGCTTGCAAGGCTTATAGTGATGATCATTACCGAGAGGGCCCAGAGATACCTCTCCGATACACAGAGTGACAGATCCTAATCTCGATCTATGCCAACCCAACAAACACCTTCGGAGAAACCTGTAGAGCATCTTTATAATCACCCAGTTATGTTGTGATGTTTGATAGCACACAAGGTGTTCCTCCGGTATTCGGGAGTTGCATAATCTCATGGTCTGAGGAACGTGTATAACTCACGAATAAAGCAGTAGCAATGAAACTGTAACGATCATAATGCTAAGCTAACGGATGGGTCTTGTCCATCACATCATTCTCCTAACGATGTGATCCCGTTCATCAAATGACAACACATGTATATGGTTAGGAAACATAACCATCTTTGATTAACGAGCTAGTCAAGTAGAGGCATACTAGGGACAGTATGTTTTGTCTATGTATTCACACATGTACTAAGTTTCTGGTTAATACAATTCTAGCATTAATAATAAATATTTATCATGACATAAGGAAATATAAATAACAACTTTATTATTGCCTCTAGGGCATATTTCCTTCAGAAGAACCTTGTCTATCCCACCATGACCATCGCCCACGAAGGACTTGCCTCACTAGGATAGATCTTCACGAAGTAGGCCATCTCCTTGCCCTTATAAACTCCTTGGTTCAACTCCACAATCTAGACGGAGGCTCCCAAGTGACACCTAACCAATCTAGGAGACACCACTCCCCGAAAGGTAATAGATGGTGTGTTGATGATGAACTCCTTGCTCTTGTGCTTCAAATGATAGTCTCCCCAACACCAACTCTCTCTCCCACGGATTTGGCTATGGTGGAAAGATGATTTGAGTGGAAAGCAACTTGGGGAAGGCTAGAGATCAAGATTCTTGTGGTTGGATTGGAATGTCTTGGTCTCAACACATGAGTAGGTAGTTCTCTATCAGAAAATGAGTAGTGAAAGTGTAGGCACGTTCTGATGGCTCTCTCACAGATGGGGAACGAAGTGGAGGGGTATATATAGCATCCACACAAAATCTAATCGTTACACACAAAATTCCCAAACTCGGTGGGACCGAATGGTTAAACTAGGCCAGACCGACTTGGTTCAAAATGTGAACGTTAGGCATTTCGGTGGGACCGACAACATCAACTCGGTGAGGCCGATGTGATAGGGTTAGGGAAAAACCTCATCTCGGTGAGACCGATCACATGAACTCGATGAGACCGATTTCAGTAATAAGCAAACAGAGACTTGGTCAGGCAAACTCGGTGGGACCGATCGCTCATCTCGGTTAGACCGAAACATTACGAAAAGGAAACAAAGAGTTTGCAATGCCAACTCGGTGGGACCGATCGCTCACTTCGGTTAGACCGAAACGTTATGAAGGAAAACAGAGAGTTTGCATTCCCATCTCGGTGAGACCGAGATCCTTATCGTTGAGACCGAACTGATTAGGGTTTGTGGATATGGCTATGTCAAGTGAACTCGGTGGCGCCGGATGTTGGGGAACGTAGTAATTTCAAAAAAATTCCTATGCACACGCAAGATCATGGTGATGCATAGCAACGAGAGGGGAGAGTGTTGTCCACGTACCCTCGTAGACCGTAAGTGGAAGCGTTATGACAATGCGGTTGATGTAGTCGTACGTCTTCAGGATCCGACCGATCCAAGTACCGAACATACGGCACCTCCGAGTTCAGCACACGTTCAGCTCGATGACGATCCCCGGACTCCGATCCAGCAGGGTGTCGGGGATGAGTTCCGTCAGCACGACGGCGTGGTGACGATGATGATGTTCTACCGACGCAGGGCTTCGCCTAAGCACCGCAACGATATGGCCGAGGTGGAATATGGTGGAGGGGGGCACCGCACACGGCTAAGGAACGATCACGAAGATCAACTGGTGTGTCATGGGGTGTCCCCCTACCCCGTATATAAAGGAGCAAGGGGGGAGGAGGCCGGCCCTAGGAGGGGGCGCGCCAAGTGTGGAGTCCTACTAGGACTCCCTAGTCCTAGTAGGATTCCACCTCCCATATGGAATAGGAAAAGAGGAAGGGAAAAGAAGAAGGAAGGAAGGGGGCGCCCCCCTTCCCTAGTCCAATTCGGACCAGACCAAGGGGAGGGGCGCGGCCACCCTTGAGGCCCTTTTCCTTCTTTCCCGTATGGCCCAATAAGGCCCAATACGTATTCCCGTAACTCTTCGGTACTCCGAAAAATACCCGAATCACTCGGAACCTTTCCGATGTCCGAATATAGTCGTCCAATATATCCATCTTTACGTTTCGACCATTTCGAGACTCCTCGTCATGTCTCCGATCTCATCCGGGACTCTGAACTCCTTCGGTACATCAAAACTCATAAACTCATAATATAACTGTCATCGAAACCTTAAGCGTGCGGACCCTACGGGTTCGAGAACAATGCAGACATGACCGAGACTCGTTTCCGGTCAATAACCAATAGCGGAACCTGGATGCTCATATTGGCTCCTACATGTTCTACGAAGATCTTTATCGGTCAAACTGCATAACAACATACGTTGTTCCCTTTGTCATCGGTATGTTACTTGCCCGAGATTCGATCGTCGGTATCTCAATACCTAGTTCAATCTCGTTACCGGCAAGTCTCTTTACTCGTTATGTAATGCATCATCCCGTAACTAACTCATTAGCTACATTGCTTGCAAGGCTTATAGTGATGTGCATTACCAAGAGGGCCCAGAGATACCTCTCCGACGATCGGAGTGACAAATCCTAATCTCGAAATACGCCAACCCAACATGTACCTTCGGAGACACCTATTGAGCTCCTTTATAATCACCCAGTTACGTTGTGACGTTTGGTAGCACACAAAGTGTTCCTCCGGTAAACGGGAGTTGCACAATCTCATAGTCATAGGAACATGTATAAGTCATGAAGAAAGCAATAGCAACATACTAAACGATCAAGTGCTAAGCTAACGGAATGGGTCAATTCAATCACATTATTCTCCTAATGATGTGATCCTGTTAATCAAATGACAACTCATGTCTATGGTTAGGAAACTTAACCATCTTTGATTAACGAGCTAGTCAAGTAGAGGCATACTAGTGACACTATGTTTGTCTATGTATTCACACATGTATTATGTTCCGGTTAATACAATTCTAGCATGAATAATAAACATTTATCATGAAATAAGGAAATAAATAATAACTTTATTATTGCCTCTAGGGCATATTTCCTTCAGTCTCCCACTTGCACTAGAGTCAATAATCTAGTTCACATCGCCATGTGATTTAACGCCAATATTCATATCTGTATATGATTAACACCCATAGTTCACATCGTCATGTGAACAACACCCAAAGGGTTTACTAGAGTCAATAATCTAGTTCACATCGCTATGTGATTAACACCCAAAGAGTACTAAGGTGTGATCATGTTTTGCTCGTGAGGGAAGCTTAGTCAACGGGTCTGTCACATTCAGAGCCGTATGTATTTTGCAAATATTCTATATCTACAATGCTCTCCACGGAGCTACTCTAGCTAATGTCTCCCACTTTCAATATGTATCCAGATTAAGACTTAGAGTCATCTGGATCGGTGTAAAAGCTTGCACCGATGTAACTCTTTACGACGGGCTCTTTTATCACCTCCATAATCGAGAAATATTTCCTTAGTCCTTACTAAGGATATTCTTGACCAATGTCTAGGGATCTACTCCTAGATCACTATTGTACTCCCTTGCCAAATACAGAGCAAGGTATACAATAGGTCTGGTACATAGCATAGCATACTTTATAGAACCTATGACTGAGGCATAGGGAATGACTTTCATTCTCTTTTCTATTTTCTGCCATGGTCGGGATTTAAGTCTTACTCAATTTCACACCTTTGCAACACAGGCAAGAACTCTTTCTTTGACTGTTCCATTTTGAACTATTTCGAAATCTTGACAAGGTATGTACTCATTGAAAATCTTATCAAGCGTCTTGATCTATCTCAATAGATCTTGATGCTCAATATGTAAGTAGCTTTACTGAGGTCTTTCTTTTAAAGAACTCCTTTCAAATACTCCTTTATGCTTTCCAGAAAAATTCTACATCATTTTTGATCAACAATATGTTACTCACATATATTTATCAGAAAGGCGGTAGTTCTCCCACTCACTTTATTGTAAATACAGGCTTCACCGCAAGTCTGTATAAAACTATATGCTTTGATCAACTTATCAAAGCGTATATTCCAACTCTGAGATGCTTGCACCAGTCCATAGATGGATTGCTGGAGCTTGCATATTTTGTTAGCACCTTTAGGATTGACAAAACCTTCTGGTTGCATCATATACAACTCTTCTTTAAGAAAACCATTAAGGAATGCAGTTTTGACATCCATTTGCCAGATTTCATAAATTGTGGCAATTGCTAACATGATTCGGACAGACTTAAGCATCGCTACAGTTGAGAAAATCTCATTGTAGTCAACACCTTGAACTTTGTCAAAAACCTTTTTGCAACAAGTCGAGCTTTGTAGATAGTAACACTATTATCAACGTCCGTCTTCCTCTTGAAGATCCATTTATTTTTCTATGGTTTGCCGATCATCGGGCAAGTCCACCAAAGTCCACACTTTGTTCTCATACATGGATCCTATCTCAGATTTCATGGCCTCCAGCCATTTTGCGGAATCTGGGCTCATCATCGCTTCCTCATAGTTCGTAGGTTTATCATGGTCTAGTAACATGACTTTCAGAATAGGATTACCGTACCACTCTGGTGCGGACCGTACTCTGGAAGACCAACGAGGTTCTGTAGTAACTTGATCAGAAGTTTCATGATCATCATCATTAGCTTCCTCACTAATTAGTGTAGGAATCACTGGAACTGATTTCAGTGATGAACTATTTTCCAATTCGAGAGAAGGTACAGTTACCTCATCAAGTTCTACTTTCCTCCCGCTCACTTCTTTCGAGAGAAACTCCTTCTCTAGAAAGGATCCATTTTTAGCAACGAATATCTTGCCTCCGGATCTGTGATAGAAGGTGTACCCAACAGTTTCCTTTGGGTATTCTATGAAGACGCACTTCTCCAATTTGGGTTTGAGCTTACCAGGATGAAACTTTTTCACATAAGCATCGCAGCCCCAAACTTTAAGAAACGAAACTTGGGTTTCTTGCTAAACCACAGTTCATATGGTGTCGTCTCAACAGATTTAGATGGTGCCCTTTTAACGTGAATGCAGTTGTCTCTAATGCATAACCCCAAAGCAATAGTGGTAAATCAGTAAGAGACATCATAGATCGCACCATATCCAATAAAGTGCGGTTACGATGTTCGGACACACCATAACGTTGTGGTGTTCCAGGTGGCGTGAGCTGTGAAACTATTCCACATTGTTTTAATTGAAGACCAAACTCGTAACTCAAATATTCGTCTCCGCGATCAGATCGCAGAAACTTTATTTTCTTGTTACGATCATTTTTCCACTTCACTCTGAAATTCTTTGAACCTTTCAACTATTTCAGACTTATGTTTCATCAAGTAGATATACCCATATCTGCTCAAATCATCTTGTGAAGGTCAGAAAATAACGATACTTGCCACGAGCATCAACACTCATTGGATCGCATACATCGGTATGTATTATTTCCAATAAGTCAGTAGCTTGTTCCATTGTTCCGGAGAACCCAAAAGGCATGGTTCACAAGCATCAAATGATTCATAACCAAGTGATTCCGAAAATCCATCTTTATGGAGTTTCTTCATGCGCTTTACACCGATATGACCCAAACGGCAGTGCCACAAATAAGTTGCACTATCATTATTAACTTTGCATCTTTTTGCATCAATATTATGAATATGTGTATCACTACGATCGAGATCCAACAAACTATTTTCATTGGGTGTATAACCATCGAAGGTCTTATTCATGTAAACAGAATAACAATTATTCTTTAACTTCAAATGAATAACCGTATCGCAATAAACATGGTCAAATCATATTCATGCTCAATGCAAACGCTAAATAACATTTATTTAGGTTTAACACTAATCTCGAAAATATAGGGAGTGTGTGATGATGATCATATCAATCTTGGAACTATTTCCAACACTCATCGTCACTTCCCCTCAACTAGTCTCTGTTTATTATGTAACTCCTGTTTCGAGTTACTAATCTTAGCAACCGAACAAATATCAAATACTCAGGGGCTACTATAAACACTAGTAAGGCACACATCAAACACCTGTATATCAAATATACCCTTTGTTCACTTTGCCATCCTTCTTATCCACCAAATATTTAGGGCATTTCTGCTTCCAGTGACCATTTCCTTTGCAGTGTAGGCACTCAGTTTCAGGCTTTGGTCCAACTTTGGTCTTCTTCACGGGAGTGACAACTTAATTGCCATTCTACTTGAAGTTTCCCTTTCTTTCCCTTTGCCCTTCTCTTGAAACTAGTGATCTTTGTCAATCATCAACACTTGATGCTCTTTCTTGATTTCTACCTTCGTCGATTTCAAAATCACGAAGAGCTCGGGAATCGTTTACGTCATCCCTTGCATACTATAGTTCATCACAAAGTTCTAGTAACTTAGTGATGGTGATTAGAGAATTCTGTCAATCACTATCTTATCTGGAAGATTAACTCCCACTTGATTCAAGCGATTGAAGTACACAGACAACCTGAGCACATGCTCACTAGTTGAGCGATTCTCCTCCATCTTTTAGCTATAGAACTTGTCGGAGACTTCATATCTCTCAACTCGGGTATTTGCTTGAAATATCAACTTCAATTTCTGGAACATCTCATATGGTCCATGACGTTCAAAACGTCCTTGAAGTCCCGATTCTAAGCCGTTAAGCATGGTGCACTAAACTATCAAGTAGTCATCATATTGAGCTAGCCAAACGTTCATAACGTCTGCATCTGCTCCTGCAATAGGTCTGTCACCTAGCGGTGCATCAAGGACATAATTCTTCTGTGCAGCAATGAGGATAAACCTCATATCACGGATCCAATCCGCATCATTGCTACTAACATCTTTCAACACAGTTTTCTCTAGGAACATATCAAAATGAACATATGAAAGCAACAACGCGAGCAATTGGTCTACAACATAATTTGCAAAATACTACCAGGACTAAGTTCATGATAAATTTAAGTTCAATTAATCATATTACTTAAGAACTCCCACTTAGACAGACATCTCTCTAGTCATCTAAGTGATCACGTGATCCAAATCAACTAAACCATGTCCGATCATCACGTGAGATGGAGTAGTTTTCAATGGTGAACATCACTATGTTGATCATGATTTACGCTCGACCTTTCGGTCTCCGTGTTCCGAGGCCATATCTGTATATCCTAGGCTCGTCAAGTTTAACCTGAGTATTTCGCGTGTGCAACTGTTTTGCACCCGTTGTATTTGAACGTAGAGCCTATCACACCCGATCATCATGTAGTGTCTCAGCACGAAGAACTTTCGTAACGGTGCATACTCAGGGAGAACACTTCTTGATAATTAGTGAGAGATCATCTTAAAATGCTACCGTCAATCAAAGCAAGATAAGATGGATAAAGGATAAACATCACACGCAATCAATATAAGTGATATGATATGGCCATCATCATCTTGTGCTTGTGATCTCCATCTCCGAAGCACCGTCGTGATCACCATCGTCACCGGTGCGACACCTTGATCTCCATCGTAGCATCGTTGTCGTTACGCCATCTATTGTGTCTACGACTATCGCTACCGCTTAGTGATAAAGTAAAGCAATTACAGGGCGTTTGCATTTCATACAATAAAGCGACAACCATATGGCTCCTACCAGTTGCCGATAACTTCGGTTACAAAACATGATCATCTCATACAATAAAATATAGCATCACATCTTGACCATATCACATCACAACATGCCCTACAAAAACAAGTTAGACGTCCTCTACTTTGTTGTCGCAAATTTTACGTGGTCCTACGGGCTGAGCAAGAACCGTTCTTACCTACGCATCAAAACCACAACGATAGTTCGTCAAGTTAGTGATGTTTTAACCTTCCCAAGGACCGGGCGTAGCCACACTCGGTTCAACTAAAGTTGGAGAAACAGACACCCGCTAGTCACCTGTGTGCAAAGCACGGCGGTAAAACCAGTCTCGCGTAAGCATACGCGTAATGTCGGTCCGGGCCGCTTCATCCAACAATACCGCTGAACCAAAGTATGACATGCTGGTAAGCAGTATGACTTGTATCGCCCACAACTCACTTGTGTTCTACTCGTGCATATAACATCAACGCATAAAACCTGGCTCTGATGCCACTGTTGGGGAACGTAGTAATTTCAAAAGAAATCCTATGCACACGCAAGATCATGGTGATGCATAGCAACGAGAGGGGAGAGTGTTGTCCACGTACCCTCGTAGACCGTAAGAGGAAGCGTTATGACAACGCGGTTGATGTAGTCGTACGCCTTCATGATCCGACCGATCCAAGTACCGAACGTACGGCACCTCCGAGTTCAGCACACGTTCAGTTCGATGACGATCCCCGGACTCCGATCCAGCAGGGTGTCGGGGATGAGTTTCGTCAGCATGACGGCGTGGTGACGATGATGATGTTCTACCGACGCAGGGCTTCGCCTAAGCACCGCAACGATATGACCGAGGTGGAATATGGTGGAGGGGGGCACCGCACACGGCTAAGGAACGATCACGAAGATCAACTTGTGTGTCATGGGGTGTCCCCCTGCCCCCGTATATAAAGGAGCAAGGGGGGAGGAGGCCAGCCCTAGGAGGGGGCGCGCCAAGTGTGGAGTCCTACTAGGACTCCCTAGTCCTAGTGGGATTCCACCTCCCATATGGAATAGGAAAAGAGGAAGGGAAAAGGAGAAGAAAGGAAGGGGGCGCCCCCCTTCCCTAGTCCAATTCGGACCAGACCAAGGGGAGGGGCACAGCCACCCTTGACGCCCTTTTCCTTCTTTCCCGTATGGCCCAATAAGGCCCAATACGTATTCCCATAACTCTCCGGTACTCCGAAAAATACCCGAATCACTCGGAACCTTTCCGATGTCCGAATATAGTCGTCCAATATATCGATCTTTATGTCTCGACCATTTCGAGACTCCTCGTCATGTCCCCGATCTCATCCGGGACTCCGAACTCCTTCGGTACATCAAAACTCATAAACTCATAATATAATTGTCATCGAAACCTTAAGCATGCGGACCCTACGGGTTCGAGAACAATGTAGACATGACCGAGACTCGTTTTCGGTCAATAACCAATAGCGGAACCTGGATGCTCATATTGGCTCCTACATATTCTACGAAGATCTTTATCGGTCAAACCGCATAACAACATACGTTGTTCCCTTTGTCATCGGTATGTTACTTGTCCGAGATTCGATTGTCGGTATCTCAATACCTAGTTCAATCTCGTTACCGGCAAGTCTCTTTACTCTTTATGTAATGCATCATGCCGTAACTAACTCATTAGCTACATTGCTTGCAAGGCTTATAGTGATGTGCATTACCGAGAGGGCCCAGAGATACCTCTCCGACGATCGGAGTGACAAATCCTAATCTCGAAATACGCCAACCCAACATGTACCTTCGGTGACACCTGTAGAGCTCCTTTATAATCACCCAGTTATGTTGTGACGTTTGGTAGCACACAAAGTGTTCCTCCGGTAAACGGGAGTTGCATAATCTCATAGTCATAGGAACATGTATAAGTCATGAAGAAAGCAATAGCAACATACTAAACGATCAAGTGCTAAGTTAACGGAATGGGTCAAGTCAATCACATTATTCTCCTAATGATGTGATCCCGTTAATCAAATGACAACTCATGTCTATGGTTAGGAAACTTAACCATCTTTGATTAACGAGCTAGTCAAGTAGAGGCATACTAGTGACACTATGTTTGTCTATGTATTCACACATGTATTATGTTTCCGGTTAATACAATTCTAGCATGAATAATAAACATTTATCATGAAATAAGGAAATAAATAATAACTTTATTATTGTCTCTAGGGCATATTTCCTTCACCGGATAGATCAAATCAGTGGGGCCGAGTTTGACTTTAGGTTTAGGACATCTGTGGAAATGAGAAAGTGGTTGAGGGGTTTTGGAGCATAACACTAAGCATTTTGAGCAAGCAAGCCATTAAGCAACACCTCATCCCCTCTTAATAGTATTGGCTTTCCTATATACTCAATGTGATCTTGGATCACTAAAATGAAAATGTAGAGTCTTGAGCTTTTGCCAATATGTGTCCTTAGCATTTTGAGGGGTGCACATCTCTAGTCCATGCCATACCAATCATTGAACTTTCTGAAATGTTGATCTCAAAAAATATTAGTTCAATGAGCTATATGTTGTTATGAATTGCCAAAACCACCCGAGGATTAGTTGCACTTTTTATTTCCCCCTTTTTGTTAATTGATGACAACATATAGATCAAAGCTTCGACAAATGATAATATAAATGAAGTACATCGTCGCTTTGAGAAGTGTGTGATAAGAAAGAGCTCCCCCTAAATTTGTGCATTATTTAAATTTGCTTTTGAATGCAAATGCACAACCAATTAGGATTATGGGTCACTCTTCCATGTCACATACATCTTGGTGGAGCACTCAAAATGATAGAATATGGAATATGCACTCATCACCAAAATAAGATATGAATGATCATAGATAAGATAAGGATATCATCATTAAGCACAAGCATTAAAGTATGATATGATCATAGAGGTATCTCACACACAAGAATAAAACATTGTTTAAACAAGCAAAGCAAATGGAGTAGCAAAAGGAGGCAAAATAAGCAAGCACACTCTCTCTCTCTCTCTCTCTCTCTCTCTCTCTCTCTCTCTCTCGAAGCCTATGATCTATACACTTTCTCCCCCTTTGGCAACAAGTTACCAAAAAGCTTGAAAATGCATACTGCTATGCGGCTCTAAGCATGATCTCCGGGAGCGCCGGAGTGCGAAGGTGGCGTGGAGAGGAGTCCTGTGATGAATGCATCTGAAGAGGTCTGAGGAGCTGGTGGAGTTGCAACTGGAGGAGCAACTGAAGTTGTAGCTGCAGGTGCTCACACTGTGGGTCTAGGATCTATTACAACTGGCATAGATGATGACCTAGGTCCCCTTGGGACTTGCTGAAAAGCATCTGTAGTAGATCCCTCATCCCTGTCTTCAAGCTCTTCTTGGATCTTCTCCACTGTAGACTGAATTTCTATTACCTTCACATCTAAGTCATGAATTTCAGTCTCAAAGATCCTCTCTAGACTCTCCTGGTTCTGAGTCAGGGTTTCCAACCCTTTCTCAATCCTCAATGTTTCTTGAATGAGATAGCCTAGTTGATCTTGTTGGGATTTCAGGAATACTTGAGAGGCTTCTTCTGCACTTGGAATCTTGGCGGCCTTCTCAGCTCTAGCTTTCTCTTTCTTCTCTTGAGCCTGCATAGATGTGGGATGGGATGGATCCATGACAACCACATAATCTTCAAACTCTGGCAGCAGGGGAAGATGTTCCTTATCCAGAAGATACGTGCTCTTGCCCATCTTGGAGTTAATGAGCATCTGAATTTGTGGAGCATAGCCACATGATCTATTCTGGTCTGTAGTAGACCTCTTGATTGTCTCAACAATCAATGTCATCACCTTGAACTTTTCAGGCACATCAAACATATGCAGCAGATTAATTGAATGCCCTCTAATCATCTTGTCATCTCCAGACTTGGGCAGCAAGGTGTGTCTGAGAATTGTGTTGATTGTTGGTAGACCTGACAGCAGATAATAGACAGACCCAAACTTGTGGGTGTCCAAGGCAGCGGCTGGGATTTCCTTGTACATATGAGCCATGGAGTCATGTCCCTTCCTTGGCTTAGCATACACATATGTATCATCATCACGCTCTTTTGGGGCATTTATCAGCTTTGCCCACTCAGCCATAGTTGATTGGTACTTGGTACCCATCCACACAATTTTACCATCAGGGTAAAAGTGTGATGTGGAGTAGAACTATATGATCAACTGATCATTCCATTCAGTTAACTTCTGGCCAACAAATGCATCAACACTTGTCAATCTGAAGCTCTCATGGACTCCTGGGAAGTGATCTTCGTTGCTATCAATGTATTCCCAGTCGTCCCATCTCATGTCACTAACTATTGGCTTCTTGTCAAGCAGCACAATCTCATAGAAGTCTTGTTGTTCCTTTGTGTGGAACATGTAGTCAACAGTTGTTCTCCTTCTGATGGCATATGGGTCATTTTTCCTCCATAGCCTGAGACCTGCATCCTTCCTGAGCTTCATGTTTTCAGCAACAGGGTGAGTGTCATCATGATCAGGAATCTTTGGCTTCAACTTTCTGAGCACTTGCTCATCTTCTTCTTCTTCCCTTTCAGGCACTCGGGCCTTGTTCTTCTCAGCAGCAGATATGTTTTTGGTGGATCTCTTTGGAGCTTGAGTAGCAGCCTTGGGGGCAGGTTTGGGCTTTGAAGGAGCAGACCCTGATCTGATTGCATCCCCCATCAGTTTCTGTGATTTGGCAGGAGGTGCCTCTTTCTCTTCATCTTCTTCCTGGTCTCTGATCATGGCAGATCTCCCAATGACTCTGGCCATTATCTTCTTGACCCTCTCCTTCCTTTTCTTGCCCTCACTGTCCTCTTTAGGTTCAAGAGTGAACACCATGGTCTCTTGGGTTGAGGCTCTGGCTTTGGACATGGGGACTCTTTTAGCAGGAGCTTTTGTCTTCAACCCTGGCTTAGTAGCAGTGTGAGTTTCCTTCTTGTCTCCTTTCCTCTTGGAAGAGACTTCTTCATCAATCAAAATCTTCATCCTCATACTCAGATGTCTTCTTCTTCCTCTGCCTAGTTGCAGCTTTGGGCATGTTACTAGGAGTGCTTCTGCTCCCATCATCTTGACTACTCTCAAAGGGACTAGTGCCCTCACTCATCTGAACCTGTTCCTCTGACATATTCTGGTTGTCACTGTTGTCAGACATGCTGCAAACTGAAAGCTGACCCTGTGAATAGATATAGATGAGATAGAGTGGATGAGCATCACAAAGTGCAGAGTTTTTGCAAATCAAATGACCCAAAAACTTAGTTTTAATTTTCTACTGAAGTCATTTCGGAGCTACCGATTTGCTGAACTCGGTGACACCGAAGCAACATTCAGTGTCTAAACTGGTGAACTCGGTCAGACCGAGGCGCAGTTCGGTGACACCAATATTGCTAGGGTTTCACAAAGTTTTGAACTCGATCACACCTATTTGCGAGTTTCAGTCAGAATGAAAATCACAGTGCAATGGCCTAGGCCAAATCGGTGGGACCGATTTCTACAACTCGGTCGGTCCGAGATGAGCTCGGCGGAAACCTAACCCTAAATTTTTGAATCAAAACTAATCTAAAGGGAGTTTCTGTTGGATAGAATAGTTTCGATCGTGGCAAGAATCATGGCATTATCTTTGTGCTAAGAATTGGAGTAAGAAAGAACAAAGGATTGAACTCATACCCTAACTTGGTTGTGACTTCGCTACAGCGACAATTGCAGAGGAGATCTCGTAGATGGCGGTGGAGACCAGCGGCAGGAGGACGCTGGCGATGGAGGCGATGATTCAGAGACCTGGGTCGGCAGAGCTAGATAGCGCGGGCGAAGGGTTTTTGGAGAAGTTTCCAAAAATTGGACCCGTCCGTATATATATCCAGACCCTGTCGGTGAGACCGAGTGGAACAACTTGGTGGCACCGAGATATAGAATCACAAGCGGTTACTGCAACTCGGTGAGACCGAAGTGTTCAAATCGGTTGCACCAAGATTGAAACCTAGATCAACTTAATGAACTCGGTGTGACCGAAAGGAATGAATCGGTCAGACTGAGATGCATCAAGAGGTTTTGGAAGTTTAAGTCTATGACAAATTGGTGGCTCCGAGTGCTCCTCACCCAGAGGGTTCAAATCTGACTTAGATCAAACTTTGTGATGTAGCATGAATAGAGTTTGAGATGAGAAAAGCATAGATAGCTAGAGATAATACTTAGGCATTCTCGTCCATCCATTTGGAAAAAGAAGGGACCAAACAATCAAAACAACAAATGGATGTCCTCGAATGGAGAAAGTTATGCAACCAACATGCTCACACAATAAGATAGCAAATGAAATATGTGGCAAAGCATGCACAAACACTCTAGCATCTATCAAGCACTTGGCGATGACTAGGTCATCTATATATGAGTATATTGACTTAGGAGTCAAATGAGAACATTTGATGATAGGTCATACTCATGTTTAAGCACAAGTGGGGTTACCACTTTTACATAAAGCATCATTGTGTTCACACCATTAGAGTTGCTTTAGCTCAATTCTTAGAGTAAAGCTCCCCCTAGATGTGATATCCCCTTTTAGAGGGATGAACTAACCTTTGGTTTTGTCGATGATGACTTCATGTATATGTTGAAGATGTGGATGCTCAAAGTTGATGTAGATCATTTGGAGCAATCCATTGGAGTGAGTTGCACTTCCAATGCCTACATGGGTTAGTCCCACAAGGAACAAGCAAGGATATCCATAGACATAGAGTGAAATACACACATGATGATTTCCATGGAAGCATTAGGTTACCATGTCCCTTGACTTACTATCAAGAGGTTTTGTGACTCCTTGAACTAGTGCAAGATGTGGAAGTTGACTGCACTTGTTCTTGCCAATATGAATATGAGTGAAGTATGTTGGCGGAGTCACCCTCAAGAACTCTCTAGTTCTTGTTCTTTGGGATCCACATCATCTTGATGGGAATCCTTGGGGTTGTAGATGTACTTGATGAAGTTGAACTTGAGGTAGACTTGGGAACCCACTTGACCAAGGCCTTTGGAGCATCTTGAAATGCATCAGTCTCCTCTTGAATCTTGTCCTTGCCTTTTAGCTTGTGGTCTTGTGGTGGATGATCATCTTGAGCTTGTGTCCCCTTGAAGGAAGTAGGATCATACTTCTCTTGTTGAGGAACAAACTTTGTATTGGGGTATTGATCTTTGTCCCACTCAACTCCATTGGCATTGAACTATTGTTCAAAACCAACACTTTGATTCTTCCGGTGCCTTCCTTGCTTGCGTACAATTTCTTCAAATTGCTTACTTTTGGCAAGGCTCTTGTAAACACCTTGCTTATAATTCCCTTCAATAAGCTATTTTCTTGCTCAAGTGTAACTTGGCTAAGAGAATCATTAGTGGAAGCAATAGAACTACCAGAAGCAACAATATTGGATTTAGCATGGTTATTGTTACTACTAGAAGAAGAATCTTTCTTACTCTTGTTGCTAGATTTTACTTGTGGCATGTAAGTAGACAAGAGTAAACGCTTGACAATGTAAGAAGAACTTTTCTTCTGAATATCATCATTGATGGATTTTAAGAACCCATGTTCTTGCTCTAGGTTGAGCTTCTCGAAGCGTGCTTCTCATGAGTTTTTAGAAGTTCTCGATGATCTTAAAAAGTAGTTTCATGAGCTAACTTAAGAGCGTTTAGTTCTTTAGTTAGACGCTCAATCTCCTTCTTATCATTGTCATTCATTTCATCTCAACTAGCATGATTAATAGCAATTTCATCATAGTTTTCATCACTAGAATTGTCAACAAGTAAATCATCATCACCTAGCAAGTCATCTTCATCACTATTGAAATCAAAATACTCGGGGTGTGATACCTTTGGGCCTTTAGCCATGAAGCATCTTCCAATTCCTTCATTTGGTGACTCAAATATGTCGTAGGAGTTGGTTGACACAAGTGCAAGACCGGCAACACCTTCGTCTTTAGTATATTTGGAGTCGAAGTGATAACTTCTCTCGGAGTGGTGGTCGGAGTCAGAACCGGATACCCATTCACCAACATGAGCTTGATGTCTTAGTTTTGTGTAGCTCTTTGATGACTTGTCCTTCCTTTCCGAATCCTTGCTTCTACGAGAGGTTCTTCGTTCATAATGATCATCTCTACTCCTTCTCTCTCTTGGAGGTGATTCCTCTCTTCTAATTCTTCTTTTAGGTGAGTCTTCTATTCTTTTTTAGGGATCCATACACCCATTGGAGTAGTGTCTGGGTCTTCCACAATTGTAGCAATTTCTCTCATGACTAGAAGATCTTTTGTCATGGTAGGATCTTGACTTGGAGCTTCTTTCTTTGCTTCTACTCTTGTAGAATTTGTTGAAGTTCTTCACCATTAAGCTCAATTCCTCATTGAAGACTTGTTTTTCACAGGATGTTGCAGGAGCATCACATGAGGCTTTATATGCACCACTAGACTTGTTGTGAAGCTCTTCTTTATCCTTGAGTGACATCTCATGAGCAACAATTCTTCCAATGACTTCCATTGGCTTGAGATCTTTGTAATTGGGCATCATTTGGATCAATGTGCACACGGTATCATATTTTCCATCCAAGGATCTTAGGATCCTCTTGATGATGAATCTGTAAGTCATCTCTTCGCTTCCTAAGCCGACTATCTCATTTGTGATGAGAGCAAGCCTAGAGTACGTTTTAGCGACACCTTCACCATCCTTCATTTTGAATTTGTCAAGTTGACTCTGAAGCACATCCAACTTGGATTCCTTGACGGACTTGGTACCTTCGTGCATATCAATCAAAATATCCGAAAATTCCTTTGCATTCTCAAGACGGCTGATTTTGTTGAATTCATCGGGGCACAATCCATTGAAGAGGATATTGCAAGCTTGAGCGTTGTATCGCAGCATCTTCAACTCTTCCGCGGTTGCTTCATGATTTGGTTCTCTCCCATCGAAGAATTCACCTTGCAAACCAATGCACACAATAGCCCAAACGGCGGGGTTATGTCCAAGAATATGCATTTTTGTCTTATGCTTCCAACTAGGAAAATTAGTACCATCAAAGCAAGGACCTCTACGGTGGTAATTTCCCTCGCTAGATGCCATACTCTCCTACGTTGTAAAACCAAGGCTATGATCACCAAAGCTATGGAAATCAAGGAAAATGGAGACCAAAGCTCTGATACCACTTCTAGGATCGAAAGTATGTCTAGAGGGGGTGATTAGACTACTTAACCAAATAAAAATCTAGCCTTTTCCCAATTTTAAGTTTTGGCAGATTTTAACAACTTAACACAAATCAACCAATCAACCTACACATGCAATTCTAAGAGTATAGCAGTGGGAGGTAAAGGGGAGGAGTTTGGAGGGAGCAAACGCAATGTAGAAACGGAGATTTTTGGCATGGTTCTGATAGGTGGTGCTATCGTACATCCATGTTGATGGAGACTTCAACCCACGATGGGTAACGGCTGCGGGAGTCCATGGAGGGCTCCACCCACAAAGGGTCCACGAAGAAGCAACCTTGTCTATCCCACCATGGCCATCGCCCATGAAGGACTTGCCTCACTACGGTAGATCTTCACGAAGTAGGCGATCTCCTTGCCCTTACAAACTCCTTGGTTCAACTCCACAATCTTGACGGAGGCTCCCAAGTGACACCTAACCAATCTAGGAGACACCACTCTCCAAAAGGTAATAGATGGTGTGTTGATGATGAACTCCTTGCTCTTGTGCTTCAAATGATAGTCTCCCCAACACTCAACTCTCTCTCACAAATTTGGCTATGGTGGAAAGATGATTTGAGTGGAAAGCAACTTGGGGAAGGCTAGAGATCAAGATTCTTGTGGTTGGATTGGAATGTTTTGGTCTCAACACATGAGTAGGTGGTTCTCTCTTAGAAAATGAGTAGTGGAAGTGTAGGCACATTCTGATGGCTCTCTCGTAGATGGAGAAGGGGGTGGAGGGGTATATATAGCCTCCACACAAAATCTAGCCGTTACACACAAATTCCCAAACTCGGTGGTACGGAATGGTTAAACTCGGTCAGACCAACTTCGTTCAAAATGTGAACGTTAGGCATTTCAGTGGGACCGACAACATCAACTCGGTGAGACCGATGCGCTGGGGTTAGGGAAAAACCTCATCTTGGTGAGACCGATTTCAGTAATAAGTAAACAGAGACTTGGTCAGGCAAACTCGATGGGACTGATTGCTCATCTCGGTTAGACCAAAAGATTACGAAAAGGAAACAGAGAGTTTGCAATGCCAACTCGGTGGGACCGATCGCTCACTTCGGTTAGACCCAAACGTTACGGAGGGAAATAGAGAGTTTGCATTCCCATCTCGGTGAGACCGATATCCCTATCAGTGAGAACGAACTGATTAGGGTTTGTGGATATGGCTATGTCAAGTGAACTCGGTGGCGCCGGATAGATCAAATCGGTGGGGCCGAGTTTGACTTTAGATTTATGACATATGTTGAAATGAGAAAGTGGTTGAGGGTTTTTGGAGCATATCACTAAGCATTTTGAGCATGCAAGCCATTAAGCAACACTTCATCCCCTTTTAATAGTATTGCCTTTCCTTAGACTCAATGTGATCTTGGATCACTAAAATGAAAATGTAGAGTCTTGAGCTTTTGCCGATATGTGTCCTTAGCATTTTGAGGGGTCCACATCTCTAGTCCATGACATACCAATCAGTGAACTTTCTGAAATGTTGATCTCGAAAGAGTATTAGTTGAATGAGCTATACGTTGTTATGAATTACCAAAACCACCCAGGGATTAGTTGCACTTTCAACGTCTAAGAAGTATAGGTTCCGAGTTATGTTCTTCCTCATTTTAGCATTGGTTAGGGACTGTTTGGTTGGATGCATCCCCCTTAGCCAACCCCAGTGATGCAATTTTGGCCCATTTGGTTGTCTGCGCTAGCGTCTGGGACTGCATTGCATCAAACCTAAAGCATTACAAAGCCTGGCTCCAGAGGAACAGCCGAATCGACCATTTCCAGTGAGCCTGACCTGAGAGAGCGCAAATAGGCCATGAGGCTGCAGCCGACTACAGGTGTGGGAACACGCAAGAGAAGTCGCATTGTTTCCTGGAGCCACGCCATAAATCCCCTCACCCACTCCTCAACCCTCACTTTCCCCTCTCTCCATTCTCTCACAGACGGTGGAGAGTATTATAGGAGGGAAGATTTGGATGGCGAGCACTAACGGCGACCACGAGTTTTAGCATCGCTTTATCTTCCCTCCGCTAATGCTTCGTCAATGGCGGTAAGCCTTGTCTCCCTGATTTACGATTTGATTTGGGGTGTATTTAGGCATGGATTTAAACTTCATGCATTCGATTTAAGATTCCATTTGGGGTATCAATTAAGAGCATGATTTGGTCATCCATATTGGTGTCCATTTATGGTGTCAGTTATGGGATTGATTTGGGAGTCCACGGATCCATTTTGGTGTTTAAGTCCCGTCAGATTTGGGTGTTGACATACATATAGATTTTGTTGACTACCCATGTACATATGTAGTCAATATAGGATCAGATCTTGGTGAGTTACCATGTCGATATAGGGTCAGATTTTGGTCGATTACCATGTCAATTTAGGGTTAGATTGTTCTATAAAATCTCCATTGATCTTGTTCAGTTGTTCAATGCAGTACTCTACTGAGAAGCTTGTCCTCGGCAATATTGCTGAGGACAACTACTCAAAGAGCAAGGTGGCGGTACAAGGCAACTGATCAAAGGAAAAGTAGGTGGAGGAGGGCTGCGCTGCTGAGAGTCTTCTGTCAGGTCGAGGAATTATAGTCATTTCCACGAGGAGTCAAATCCATCACACTTCTGCAAGGTCATTCAAGAAACTAAGTTGGAGTGTCTGCCGATCCCCTATGACTTCAGCAAGTACATGCACATCATCCCACCAGAAGTCGTTATGAGGGCGAACATCGGTTGTGCCAGCAGAATCACACTTTGGACGGTCAATGATAGGCTCACCCTTAATAAAGGGTCGGTTGGTTTCACCGTAGCTCACCAGCTGTAGATCAGATACCTCATCACCTTCAAGATGCTGACTCCTGTAGATCAGATGCCTTCGACCTTTTCGATAGCGAGGTGGTGGTCATGTGCAAGAAGCACGACGAGGCACTTGTGCCAGTTTGTTAATGTGTTTTCTTAGTTGTGATTTTTTGTTCAAGAGTATGTGTGATTAACCCCTAGGGGCATGTTTGTTTAAGACTGTCGTTATCATGACTATGGTTGTTAAATTGTTTGGCTAACGCTTGTTGAAATTGCTATGTTGGGCCTACGATGAGTGTGTGTGTGCTAGACCTCACCACTACAACAAGATATTACAACACCGCATGTCTTGTATGTAACTAGACATCAAAAGTTTGCATCTGAGTAGCATAGGCTTGGAACCAAACACCCGTGAATGTGTTTCTGCTCAGGCAGACTCCTATATTCACTCAGCCAGGCTCATCAAGGCCACACATGCAAGAAGGCCGAAATTCATGCTCAAACAGGTAACCAAACACGCCCTTAATAATTATTACATTTCAAAATTATAGCGGGGTAGAAATGAAGGAAATATGCCCTGGAGGCAATACTAAAGTTGTTATTTTATATTTCCTTATTCATGATAAAGGTTTATTATTCATGCTAGAATTGTATTGATCGGAAACTTAAATACATGTGTGAATACATAAACAAATACTGTGTCCCTAGTAAGCCTCTACTAGACTAGCTCATTGATCAAAGATGGTTAAGGTTTCCTAACCATGGACATGTGTTGTCATTTGATAACAGGATCACATTAGGAGAATGATGTGATGGACAAGACCCACCCGTTAGCTTAGCATAATGATCGTTTAGTTTATTGTTATTGCTTTCTTCATGTCAAATAATTATTCCTTCGACTATGAGATTATGCAACTCCCGGATACCGGAGGAATACCTTGTGTGCTATGAAACATCACAACGTAAATGGGTGATCATAAAGATGCTCTATAGGTATCTCTAAAGGTGTTTGTTGAGTTGGCATAGATCGAGATTAGGATTTGTCCATCCGAGTTTCAGAGAGGTATCTCTAGGCCCTCTCGGTAATACACATCATAATCTTCCAAGCAAATAAGTAAGGAGTTACTTACGAGGTGATGTATTACGGGACGAGTAAAGAGACTTGTCAGTAACGACATTGAACTAGGTATGAAGATAATGGCGATCGAATCTCGGGCAAGTAACATAAAGATGGACAAAGGGAATTACGTATGTTGTCATAAGGTTCGACCATTAAAGATCTTCTTAGAATATGTAGGATCCAATATGGCCATCCAGGTTCCGCTATTGGTTATTGAACAGAGAGGTGTCTCGGTCATGTCTACATAGTTCTCGAACCCGTAGGGTCCGCACGCTTAACGTTTGTTGACGATATAATGTTATATGAGTTATATGATTTGGTGACCGAATGTTGTTTGGAGCCCCGGATGAGATCACGAACATGATGAGGAGACTTTAAATGGTTGAGAGGTAAATATTGATATATAGGACGATGGTATTCGTACACCGGAAGAGTTTCGGAGTGCACCAGGTAGTCATCGGGCCACCGGAAGGGGTTCCGGACACCCCCGGTAAGTGTATGGGCCTAATGGGCCAAGGGGGGGCAGACCAGCCCCTGGTGCACCCCTTCTTTGGATAGCAGGCCCTAAGGGAAGGAAAGGGGGAGGGATAGCCCCTCCTGCCTTTCCCTCTCATGGGAGAAAGGAAAGGGGGGCGCCACCCTCCCCTGCCTTTCCCTCGCACCTATATAAGGCAGGGGGAGCGCGGCTTGGGAGGGACTCCAAGTAGGATTCCTCCTACTTGGGCGCCTCCTTTGGCTGCTCCTCCCTCCCTCCCACCTATATATATGTGGGAGGGAGGCGCCTAGCACATATCAAACAATTGCCTAGTCATGTGCGGCGCCCCCCTCCACCGTTTACACCCCCGGTCATATTTTCATAGTGCTTAGGCAAAGCCCTGTAGAGATCACTTCACCATCACTCTCACCAAGTCGTCGTGCTTCCGGAACTCATCTACTACCTTGTCGTCTTGCTGGATCAAGAAGGTGGAGGACGTCACCGAGCTGAACATGTGCAGAACGCGGAGGTGTCGTACGTTCGGTACTTGATCGGTTGGAGAGCGAAGAAGTTCGACTACATTAACCGTGTTCTTAAACGCTTCCGCTTATGGTATACAAGGGTACGTAGACACACTCTCCTCTCTCGTTGCTTTGCATCTCCTTGATAGATCTTGCGTGGGCGTAGGATTTTTTGTTTTTATGCAACGTTCCCCGACAGTGGCATCAGAGCCGGGTCTATGCGTAGATGATATGCACGAGTACAACACAAAGAGTTGTGGGCGGTGATAGTCATGTTGCCTACTACCAAGGTCTTATTTTTATTTGGTGGTATTGTGGGATGAAGCTACCCGGACCAACCTTACATGTCCAGGTACATGAGACCGGTTCCACCGACTGACATGCAACTAGTTTTGCATAAAGGTGGATGGCGGGTGTCTATTTCTCCTACTTTAGTTGAATTGAATTTGACTACGGCTGGTCCTTGAAGAAGGTTAAAACAGCAAACTTGATGAAACATCATTGTGGTTTTTGCGTAGGTAAGAACGGTTCTTGCTAGAAGCCCGTAGAAGCCACGTAAAACTTGCAACAACAAAGTAGAGGACGTCTAACTTGTTTTTGCACGGTATGTTGTGATGTGATGTGGTCAAGACATGATGTGATATACGTTATTGTATGAGATGATCATGTTTTGTAAATTATCGGCAACCGGCAGGAGCCTTATGGTTGTCTCTTTAATGTATGAAATGCGAACGCCATGTAATTGCTTTACTTTATCGCTATGCGTTAGCAAATAGTTGTAGAAGCAATAGTTGGCGAGACGACCACGACGCAACGATGGAGATCAAGGTGTCGAGCCGGTGACAATGGAGATCATGATGATGCTTTGGAGATGGAGATCAAAAGCACGAGATGATGATGGCCATATCATGTCACATATTTTGATTGCATGTGATGCTTATCCTTTATGCATCTTATTTTGCTTAGAACCGTGGTAGCATTATAAGCTGATCCCTCCACTTAATTTCAAGATAAAAGTGTTCTCCTTGAGTATGCACCATTGCTACAGTTTATCGTTTTGAGACACCACATGATGATCGGGTGTGATAGACTCTATGTTCACATACAACGGGTGTAAGACAATTTTACACATGCAGAATACTTGGGTTAAACTTGACGAGCCTAGCATGTACAGACATGGTCTCAGAACACTGGAGACAGAAAGGTCAAATGTGAGTCATATAGTAGATATGATCAACATAGAGATATTCACCATTGATGACTACCCCATCTCACCTGATGATCGGACATGGGTTAGTTGATTTGGATCACGTATCACTTAGTTAAACTTGAGGGAAGTTTATCTAAGTAGGAGTTCATTAGTCATTTGATTAATTGAACTTAATTTATCATGAACTTAGTCTTGATAGTATTTGCAAATCTATGTTGTAGATCAATAGCTCGCGATATAGCTCCCCTATTTTTTATATGCTCCTAAAGAAAAATAAAGTTGAAAGATGATAGTAGCAATTATGCAGATTGGGTCCATGATCTGAGGATTATCCTCATTGCTGCACAGAAGAATTATGTCCTTGATGCACTGCTGGGTGATAGACCTATTGCAAGAGCAGATGCAGTCGTTATGAACGTTCGTCAAGCTCGATATGATGACTACTTGATAGTTTAGTGCACCATGCTTTACGGCTTAGAACCGGGACTTCAAAAACGTTTTTGAACTCCACAAAGCATATGAGATGTTCCAAGAGCAGAAATTGGTATTCCAGACTCATGCCCGTGTTGAGAGGTATGAGACCTCTGACAAGTACTTTGCCTACAAGATGGAGGAGAATAGCTCAACCAGTGAGCATGTGCACAGAATGTCTGGGACTACAATCGCTTGAATCAAGTGGGAGTTAATCTCCCAGATAAGATAGTGATTGACAGAGTTCTCTAGTCACTATCACCAAGCTACTAGAACTTCGTGATGAACTATAATATGCAAGGGATACAAAAACGATTCCTGAGCTCTTTGCAATGCTAAAATTGGTGAAGGTAGAAACCAAGAAAGAGCATCAAGTGTTGATGGTTAACAAGACCACTAGTTTCAAGAAAAAGGGCAAATGGAAAGAATTGGAACTTCAAAAATAATGGCAAGCAAGTTGCCACTCCCATGAAGAAGCCCAAAACTGGACCTAAGCCTGAAACTGAGTGATTCCACTACAAAGGGAATGGTCACTAGAAGCGGAACTACCCCAAAGAATTGGCGGATAAGAAGGATGGCAAATTGAACAAAAGTATATTTGATATACAAGATATTGATGTGTACCTTACTAGTATTCGTAGTAGCCCTTAGGTATTTGATACTGGTTCAGTTGCTAAGAATAGTAACTCAAAACAGGAGTTGCGGAATAAACGGAGACTAGTTAAGGGCAAGGTGACGATGTGTGTTGGAAGTGTTTCCAAGATTTATATGATCACTATCGCACACTCACTCTACCTTCGGGATTAGTGTTGAGCCTACATAAATGTTATTTGGTGTTTGCGATGAGCATGAACATGATTAGATTGTGTTTATTGCAATACGATTATTCATTTAAGTCAGAGAATAATTGTTATTCTATTTACATGAATAAAACCTTCTATGGTCATACACCTAATGTAAATGGTTTATTGAATCTCGATCGTAATGATACACATATTCATAATATTGATGCCAAAAGATGCAAAGTTGATAATAATAGTGCAACATACTTGTGGCACTGCCGTTTAGGTCATATTGGTGTAAAGCACATGAAGAAACTCCATGCGGATGGACTTTTGGAATCACTTGATTGTGAATCATTTGATACTTGCGAACCATGCCTCATGGGCAACATGACTAAAACTCCATTCTCCGGAACAATGCAGCGAGCTAATGACTTATTGGAAATAATACATACTGATGTATGCGGTCCGATGAGTATAGAAGCAAGCGGCGGGTATCGTTATTTTCTGATCTTCACAGATGACTTAAGTAGGTATGGGTATATCTAATTGATGAAACACAAGTTTCAAACATTTGAAAAGTTCAAAGAATTTGAGAGTGAAGTGGAGAATTGTTGTAGCCAGAAAATAAAGTTTCTACAATCTGATCGCAGAGGCGATTATTTGAGTTGCGAGTTTCGCCTTCATTTGAAACAATGTGGAATTGTTTCACAACTCACGCCACCTGAACACCATAGCGTAATGGTGTGTCCGAACATCATAACCATACTTTATTAGATATGGTGCGTTCTATGATGTATCTTATCGATTTGCCACTATCATTTTGAGGTTATGCATTAGAGACAGCCGCATTCACGTTAAATAGGGCACTTTCTAAATCCGTTGGGACGACACCGTATGAATTGTGGTTTGGCAAGAAACCTAAGCTGTCGTTTCTTAAAGTTTGGGGTTGCGACACTTATGTTAAAAGGCTTCAGCCTAATAAGCTCGAACCCAAATCGGAGAAGTGCATCTTCATAGGATACCCTAAGGAAACAATTGGGTACACCTTCTACCACAGATCCAAAGGCAAGATCTTTGTTGCTAAGAATGGATCCTTTCTAGAGAA
Organism: Triticum aestivum; assembly: GCF_018294505.1. Lineage (NCBI taxonomy): Eukaryota > Viridiplantae > Streptophyta > Magnoliopsida > Poales > Poaceae > Triticum > Triticum aestivum. The sequence goes on from NC_057801.1 coordinate 184,006,432, forward strand.
GGAGTTTCTCTCGAAAGAAGTGAGTGGGAGGAAAGTAGAACTTGATGAGGTAATTCTACCTTCTCTCGAATTTGAAAGTAGCACATAACAGAAAACCGTTCCTTTGATGCCTACACCAACTAGAGAGGAAGCTAATGATAACGATCATGAAACTTCATATCAAGTTACTACTAAACCTCGTAGGTCAACTAGAGAACGATATGCACCAGAGTGGTATGGTAATCATGTCCTGGAAGTCATGTTACTAGACGAAGGCGAACCTACGAACTATGAAGAAGCTGTGATGAGCCCAGTTTCGACAGATGGCTTGAGGCCATGAAATCTGAGTTAGGATCCATGTATGAGAGCAAAGTATGGATTTTGGTGGATTTGCCCGATGATCGGCAAGCCATAGAGAATAAATGGATCTTCAAGAAGAAGACTGACGCTGATGGTAATGTTACTGTCTACAAAACTTGACTTGTCACAAAAGGTTTTTGAAAAGTTCAAGGGGTTGACTATGATGAGACTTTCTCACCCGTAGCGATGCTTAAGTCCGTCTGAATCGTGTTAGCAATTGCCGCATTTTATGATTATGAAATCTGGCAAATGAACGCCAAAACTGCATTCCTTAATGGATTTCTTAAAGAAGAGTTGTATATGATGCAACCAGAAGGTTTTTGTCGATCCTGAATATGCTAACAAAGTGTGCAAGCTCCAGCGATCCATCTATGGACTGGTGCAAGCATCTCGGAGTTGGAATATACGCTTTGATGAGGTGATCAATGCATATGGTTTTATACAGACTTTTGGTGAAGCCTGTATTTACAATAAAGTGGGTGGGAGCTCTGTAGCATTTCTGATATTATATGTGGATGACACATTATTGATTGAAAATGATATAGAATTTCTGGATAGCATAAAAGGATACTTGAATAAGAGCTTTTCAATAAAAACCTCGGTAAAGCTACTTATGTATTGGGCATCAAGATCTATAGACATAGATCGAGATGCTTATAGGACTTTCACTAAGCACATACCTTGACAAAGTTTTTAAGAAGTTTAAACTGGATCAGTCAAAGAAAGGGTTCTTGCCTGCATTGCAAGGTATAAAGTTGAGTAAGACTCAAAACCCGACCACGGTAGGAGATAGAGAGAGAATGAAAGTCATTCCCTATGCCTCAACCATAGGTTCTGTAAAGTATGCCATGCTATGTACCAGACCTGTTGTGTACATTGCCATGAGTTTGGCAAGGGGGTACAATAGTGATCCAGGAGTAGATCACTGGACAGCGGTGACTAAGGAAATATTTCTCGGTTATGAAGGTGATAAAGAGTTCGTCATAAAGGGTTATGTCGGTGCAAGCTTTGACACAAATAGGATGACTTAGAGTCTCAATCTGGATACGATTGATAGTGGGAGCAATTAACTAGAGTAGCACCATGCAGAGCATTGTAGACATAGAAATTTGCAAATATACATACGGATCTGAATGTGACAGGCCCATTGACTAAACTTCTCTCACAAGCAAAACATGATCACACCTTAGTACTCTTTGGGTATTAATCACATGGCGATGTGAACTAGATTATTTACTCTAGTGAACCCTATGGGTGTTGGTCACATGGTGATGTGAACTATGGGTGTTAATCACATGACGATGTGAACTACTGGTGTTAAATCACATGGCTATGTGAACAAGATTATTGACTCTAGTGGAAGTAGGAGACTGAAGGAAATATGCCCTAGAGGCAATAATAAAGTTGTTATTTTATATTTCCTTATTAATGATAAAGATTTATTGTTCATGCTAGAATTTTATTGATCAGAAACTTAAATACATGTGTGGATACATAAACAAATACCGTGTCCCTAGTAAGCCTCTACTAGACTAGCTCATTAATCAAAGATGGTTAAGGTTTCCTAACCATGGACATGTGTTGTCATTTGATAACGGGATCACATCATTAGGAGAATGATGTGATGGACAAGACCCACCCGTTAGCTTAGCATAATGATCGTTTAGTTTATTGCTATTGCTTTCTTCATGTCAAATACTTATTCCTTCAACTACGGGATTATGCAACTCCCGGATACCGGAGGAATACCTTGTGCGCTATCAAATGTCACGACGTAACTGGGTGATCATAAAGATGCTCTAAGGTGTCTCCGAAGGTGTTTGTTGAGTTGGCATAGATCGAGATTAGGATTTGTCAATCCGAGTTTTGGAGAGGTGTCTCTGGGCCCTCTCGGCAATACACATCATAAGCTTGCAAGAAAATAACTAAGGAGTTAGTTATGCGATGATGTATTACCGAACGAGTAAAGAGACTTGCCGGTAATGAGATTGAAATAGGTATGAAGATACTGACGATCGAATCTCGGGCAAGTAACATACCGATGGACAAACGGAATTATGTATGATGTCATAAGGTTCGACCGATAAAGATCTTCGTAGAATATGTAGGAGCCAATATGGGATCCAGGTTCCGCTATTGGTTATTGACCAGAGAGGTGTCTCGGTCATGTCTACATAGTTCTCGAACCCATAGGGTCTGCACGCTTAACAATCATTGACGATATAGTGTTATATGAGTTATATGATTTGGTTATCGAATGTTGTTTGAAGTCCCAGATGAGATCACGGACATGACGAGGAGTCTCGAAATGGTCAAGAGGTAAAGATTGATATATAGGACGATGGTATTCGGACACCGCTAGCCCCTCCCGCCTTTCCATCTCATGGGAGAAAGGAAAGGGGGGCGCCACCCTCCCCTGCCTTTCCCCCGCACCTATATAAGGCAGGGGGGCGCAGCTTGGGAGGGACTCCAAGTAGGATTCCTCCTACTTGGGCGCCTCCTTTGGCTACCCCTCCCTCCCACCTATATATATGTGGGAGGGGGCGCCTAGCACATAACATACAATTGCCTAGCCGTGTGCGGCGCCGCCCTCCACCATTTACACCCCCGGTCATATTTTCATAGTGCTTAGGCGAAGCCCTGCGGAGATCACTTCACCATCACCATCACCATGCCGTCATGCTGCCGGAACTCATCCACTACCTCGTTGTCTTGCTGGTCAAGAAGGCAGAGGACGTCACCGAGCTGAACGTGTGCAGAACGCGGAGGTGTCGAACGTTCGGTACTTGATCGGTTGGAGCGCGAAGAAGTTCGACTACATCAACCGCGTTGTTAAACGCTTTTGCTTACGGTCTACGAGAGTGCGTAGACACGCTCTCCCTTCTTGTTTCTTTGCATCTCCTTAATAGATCTTGCGTTGGTGTAGGAAAAAATTGTTTTCATGCAACGGTCTCCAACAAAAAATAATTTCTATTGTTAAATCCCATTATCAGCGAGACATAAGACTTGGAATTAGAATCCAGATTCAACCAAATGAAATTCTATTGGAAAGTTGTATAGCTGGCAACATCATCTTCGGAACCGACACAAATTGCGCAAGTAGCTTGCTTCTCAGCATGCATGCTGCTTCACTGCAGCCATCTCCTTCCCTGAGAAAAGTCTGCCTCTCACCGGTCTATTTCGTCTCTGGTGGCCTTAGGGCGATGGTAGCATGGTGGATTCTGGTCCTTCCCGGCGGGAGGGCTTTGTTTTTAGATGATCCTTCGATTTTATTAGGGTCAGTTTCCTGCTCAGGAAGATGAGACTATGGCGGCTCCCAGAAGATGGAATAGGGTTCTCTCTACCTAGTTCGAATCCCGATGGTGTGTCTGGCATCATTGGTTGGCATGTGGAGGTGTGTTTCTAGCAGATCTTTCCTTTGTGGATTTGCTCGGAGCTGGTCGTAGTTCGTCTACATTTATGTGTTTTCAAGTTGAATCCTTTCAATCTACGCTACTCTTCATCGGCAGCGGTTGTTGTTCTGCTGCACTGGTCCTATGGGGCCTAAGGGTATCCCCAATGGCAACCCACAATATCCTCCCACATCTGTCCACAGATAGGGGGGCAGTCCGTGGACACGGATGCAGGAGGCCATCAATCAATCGTAGCCGCATACATATGGCCTCCCTCATTTTTTTAAGTCTTCATGATCAAATAACCGCATACATAGAGTGTAGATGTTCAAATAGCCGAATGCAGCGCTAGTTCAAATTTTAAAAGGTTCAAATATTACATCACAACATTGTTGTCCCCTTTAACCGCCCACTGATGCTCAATCACATCTTCCTCCACCTGCTTGTGAGTTGGTCGATGCCGAATTTGTTGATGCATTTGAATATAAACTCTTCAAATGTGGCCGGATTCTGGTCTGGAAGTTGGATAGGATCACCCATGTTCTCAAATTCTATAGCTGTGGCAACACCGTCACCCTCATCCTCGACGATCGTGTTGTTGGAAATATGCCCTAGAGGCAATAATAAATTAGTTATTATTATATTTCCTTGTTCATGATAATCGTTTATTATCCATGCTGTAATTGTATTGATAGGAAACTCAGATACATGTGTGGATACATAAACAACACCATGTCCCTAGTAAGCCTCTAATTGACTAGCTCGTTGATCAATAGATGGTTACGGTTTCCTGACCATGGACATTGGATGTCGTTGATAACGGGATCACATCATTAGGAGAATGATGTGATGGACAAGACCCAATCCTAAGCCTAGCACAAAGATCGTAGTTCGTATGCTAAAGCTTTTCTAATGTCAAGTATCATTTCCTTAGACCATGAGATTGTGCAACTCCCGGATACCGTAGGAATGCTTTAGGTGTACCAAATGTCACAACATAACTGGGTGTATATAAAGGTGCATTACAGGTATCTCCGAAAGTGTCTGTTGGGTTGGCACGAATCGAGACTGGGATTTGTCACTCCGTGTGACGGAGAGGTATCTCTGGGCCCACTCGATAGGACATCATCATAATGTGCACAATGTGACCAAGGGGTTGATCACGGGATGATGTGTTACGGAATGAGTAAAGAGACTTGCCGGTAACGAGATTGAACAAGGTATCGGTATACCGACGATCGAATCTCGGGCAAGTACTATACCGTTAGACAAAGGGAATTGTATACGGGATCAATTGAATCCTTGACATCGTGGTTCATCCGATGAGATCATAGTGGAACATGTGGGAGCCAACATGGGTATCCAGATCCCGCTGTTGGTTATTGACTGGAGAACGTCTCGGTCATGTCTACATGTCTCCCGAACCCGTAGGGTCTACACACTTAAGGTTCGATGACTCTAGGGTTATAAAGGAAGTTTGTATGTGGTTACCGAATGTTTTTCGGAGCCCCGGATGAGATCCCGGACGTCACGAGGAGTTCCGGAATGGTCCGGAGGTAAAGATTTATATATGGAAAGTTGTTGTTTGGGTTCCGGGAAAAGTTCGGGTTTTTCCGGTATTGTACCGGGAAGCTTCCAGAAGGTTCCGGAGGATCCCGGAGGGGTCCGGAGGTCCGGAAATTGTTCCACCACGTCCAATAAAGTAGCATGGGCTGTAGGGGGCGCCCTAGCCTTAATGGGCCAGGGGCACCAGCCCCCCAAGGCCCATGCGCATGGGAAGGGGGAAAACCTAAAGGGGAGGGCTTCCACTTGACTTGGGAGGCACTCCTCCCCCCTTGGCCGCCGCCCCCAACCCTAGATGGGATCTAGGGGGGCCGGCCCCCTCTTCCCACCACCTATAAATAGTGGAGGGGTGGGAGGGCAGCCGCACCCCAAGTTCTGGCGCAGCCCTCCCCCTCTCCCAAGTACTCCTCTCTCGCGGTGCTTGGCGAAGCCCTGCAGGATTGCCACGCTCCTCCACCACCACCGCGATGTTGTGCTGCTGCTGGATGGAGTCTTCCTCAACCTCTCCCTCTCTCCTTGCTGGATCAAGGCATGGGAGACGTCACCGGGCTGTACGTGTGTTGAACGCGGAGGTGCCGTCCGTTCGGCACTAGGATCTCCGGTGATTTGGATCACGACGAGTACGACTCCTTCAACCCCGTTCTCTTGAACGCTTCCGCTTAGCGATCTACAAGGATATGTAGATGCACTCTCCTTCCCCTTGTTGTTGGTTTCTCCATAGATAGATCTTGGTGACATGTAGGAAAATTTTGAATTTCTGCTACGTTCCCCAACAGTGGCATCATGAGCTAGGTCTATTGCGTAGATTCTTTGCACGAGTAGAACACAAAGTAGTTGTGGCCGTTGATTTTGTTCAATATGCTTACCGTTACTAGTCCAATCTTGTTTCGAGGGCATCGTGGGATGAAGCGGCCTGGACCGACCTTACACGTACTCTTACGTGAGACAGGTTCCACCGATTGACATGCACTTGTTGCATAAGGTGGCTAGCGGGTGCTAGTCTCTCCCACTTTAGTCGGATCAGATTCGATGAAAAGGGTCCTTATGAAGGGTAAATAGAAGTTGACATATCACGTTGTGGTTTTGCGTAGGTAAGAAACGTTCTTGCTAGAAACCCATAGCAGCCACGTAAAACATGCAAACAACAATTAGAGGACGTCTAACTTGTTTTTGCAGGGTATGCTATGTGATGTGATATGGCCAAGAAGAATGTGATGAATGATATGTGATGTATGAGATTGATCATATTCTTGTAATAGGAATCACGACTTGCATGTCGATGAGTATGACAACCGGCAGGAGCCATAAGAGTTGTCTTTATTTATTGTATGACCTGCGTGTCATTGAGCAAAGCCATGTAATTACTTTACTTTATTGCTAACGGTAGCCATAGTAGTAGAAGTAATAAGTTGGCGTGACAACTTCATGGAGACACGATGATGGAGATCATGATGATGGAGATCATGGTGTCATGCCGGTGACGATGATGATCATGGAGCCCCAAAGATGGAGATCAAAAGGAGCAAAATGATATTGGCCATATCATGTGACTTTTTGATTGCATGTGATGTTTATCATGTTTATGCATCTTATTTGCTTAGAACGACGGTAGTAAATAAGATGATCCCTCATTAAAATTTCAAGAAAGTGTTCCCCCTAACTGTGCACCGTTGCGAAAGTTCGTCGTTTCGAAGCACCACGTGATGATCGGGTGTGATAGATTCTTACGTTCATGGTGTAAGCTAGATTTACACACGCGAAACACTTAGGTTGACTTGACGAGCCTAGCATGTACAGACATGGCCTCGGAACACAAGAGACCGAAAGGTCGAGCATGAGTCGTATAGTAGATACGATCAACATGAAGATGTTCACCGATGATGACTAGTCCGTCTCACGTGATGATCGGACACGGCCTAGTTGACTCGGATCATGTAATCACTTAGATGACTAGAGGGATGTCTATCTGAGTGGGAGTTCATGAGATGAACTTAATTATCCTGAACATAGTCAAAAGATCTTTGCAAATTATGTCGTAAGCTCGCGCTTAAGTTCCACTGTTTAGATATGTTCCTAGAGAAAATATAGTTGAAAGTTGATAGTAGCGATTATGCGGACAGTAGAAAGCTTATGTCCTTAATGCACCGCTCAGTGTGCTGAACCCCAAACATCGTTTGTGGATGTTGCGAACATCGTACATACACGTTTTGATAACTACATGATAGTTCAGTTAAACGGTTTAGAGTTGAGGCACCAAAGATGTTTTCGAAATGTTGCGGAACATATGAGATGTTTCAAGGGCTGAAATTGGGATTTCAGGCTCGTGCCCATGTCAAGAGGTATGAGACCTCCGACGATTTTCTTAGCCTGCAAACTAAGGGAGAAAAGCTCAATCGTTGAGCTTGTGCTCAGATTGTCTGAGTGCAACAATCACTAGAATCGAGTGGGAGTTGATCTTCCAGATGAGATAGTGATGTTTCTCCAAAGTCATTGCCACCAAGCTGCTAGAGCTTCGTGATGAACTATAACATATCAGGGATAGATATGATGATCCTTGAGGTATTCACGATGTTTGACACCGCGAAAGTAGAAATCAAGAAGGAGCATCAATTGTTGATGGTTGGTGAAACCACTAGTTTCAAGAAGGGCAAGGGCAAGAAGGGATACTTCATGAAACGGCAAATCAGCTGCTGCTCTAGTGAAGAAACCCAAGGTTGAACCCAAACCCGAGACTAAGTGCTTCTGTAATAAGGGGAACAATCACTGGAGCAGAATTACCCTAGATACTTGGTAGATGAGAAGGCTGGCAAGGTCGATAGAAGTATATTGGATATACATTATGTTAATGTGTACTTTACTAGTACTCCTAGTAGCACCAGGGTATTAGATACCGGTTCGGTTGCTAAGTGTTAGTAACTCGAAATAAAAGAGCTACGGATAACGGAGACTAGCTAAAGGTGAGCTGACGATATGTGTTGGAAGTGTTTCCAAGTTTGATGTGATCAAACATCGCACGCTCCCTCTACCATCAAGATTAGTATTAAACCTGAATAATTGTCATTTGGTGTTTGCGTTGAGCATAGACATGATTGGATTATGTCTATCGCAATACGGTTATTCATTTAAGGAGAATAATGGTTACTCTATTTATTTGAATAATACCTTCAATGGTCTTGCACCTAAAGGAATGGTTTATTGAATCTCGATCGTAGTGATACACATTTTCATGCCAAAAGATATAAGATAGTAATGATAGTACCACTTACTTGTGGCACTGCCATGTAAGTCATATTGGTATAAAACGCATGAAGAAGCTCCATGTTGATGGATCTTTGGACTCACTCATTTTTGAAAAGTTTGAGACATGCGAACCATGTCTATTGGTGTATACGCATGAAGAAACTCCATGCAGATGGATCGTTTGGACTCACTTGATTTTGAATCACTTGAGATATGCAAATCATACCACATGGGCAAGATGACTGAAAAGCCTCGTTTTCAGTAAGATGGAACAAGATAGCAACTTGTTGGAAGTAACACATTTTGATGTGTGCAGTCCAATGAGTGCTGAGGCATGCAGTGAATATCGTTATGTTCTTACTTCACAGATGATTCGAGTAGATGTTGAGTATATTTACTTGATGAAACACAAGTCTGAATTATTGAATGGTTCAAGTAATTTCAGAGTGAAGTTGAAGATCATCGTGACAAGAGGATAAAATGTCTATGATATGATCATAGAGATGAGTATCTGAGTTACGAGCTTTGGCACGCAATTAAGACATTGTGGAAATTGTTTCACAATTCATACCGCCTGGAACACCATAGTGTGATGGTGTGTCCGAACATCATAGTTGCACCTTATTGGATATGGTGCGTACCATGATGTCTCTTATCGAATTGCCACTATCGTTTATGGGTTAGGCATTAGAAACAACCACATTCACTTTAAATAGGGCACCACGTAATTCCATTGAGACGACACCGTTTGAACTATGGTTTGAGAAACCTAAGTTGTCGTTTCTTAAAAGTTTGGGGCTGCGATGCTTATGTGAAAAAGTTTCAGGTTGATAAGCTTGAACCCAAAGCGGATAAAATGCATCTTCATAGGACACCCAAAACAGTTGGGTATACCTCCTAATTCAGATCCGAAAGCAATAGGGATTGTTTCTTGAATCGGGTCCTTTCTCGAGGAAAAGTTTGTCTCGAAAAGTTGAGTGGGAGGATGGTGGAGACTTGATATGGTTATTGAACCGTCACTACAACTAGTGTGTAGCAGGGCACAGGAAGTTGTTCCTGTGGCACCTACACCAATTGAAGTAGAAGCTTATGATAGTGATCATGAAACTTCGGATCAAGTCACTACCGTACCTCGTAGGGTGACAAGGATGCGTACTGCTTCAGAGTGGTACAATAATCCTGTCTTGAAGGTCATGTTGCTAGACAACAATGAACCTACGAGCTATGGAGAAGCAATGGTGGGCCCAAATTCTGACAAATGGTTAGAAGCCATGAAATCCGAGATAGGATCCATGTATCAGAACAAAGCATGGACTTTGGTGGACTTGCCCGATGATCGGCAAGCCATTGAGATAAATGGATCTTTAAGAAGAAGACGGACGTGGATGGTGATGTCACCGTCTATGAAGCTCGACTTGTGGCGAAGAGTTTTTCACAAGTTCAAGGAGTTGACTACGATGAGATTTTCTCATCCGTAGCGATGCTTAAGTCCATCGGAATCATGTTAGCATTAGCTGCATTTATGAAATCTGGCAGATGGATGTCAAAACGAGTTTCCTTGCCAGTCTTTGTAAGGAAAGGTTGTATGTGATACAATCAGAAAGTTTTTGTCAATCCTAAGGATGCTAAAAGGTATGCTGGCTCCAGCGATCCTTCTAAGGACTGGAGTAAGCATCTCGGAGTTGGAATGTGCGCTTTGATGATCAAAGATTTTGGGTTTATACAAAGTTTATGATAAACTTGTATTTCCAAAGAAGTGAGTGGGAGCACTATAGAATTTCTGATGAGTATATGTTGTTGACATATTGTTGATCAGAAATGATGTAGAATTTTCTGTAAAGCATATAGGGTTATTTGAAAAGTGTTTTTCAAGTGAAAACCTGGTTTAAGCTACTTGAACATTGAGCATCAAGATCTATGAGGATAGATCAAAAACCGCTTAATGGTACTTTCAAATGAGCATATACCTTGACATGATCTTGAAGGTGTTCAAGATGGATCAGTCAAAGAAGGAGTTCTTGCCTGAGATGTAAGGTATGAAGTCAAGACTTAAAGCTCGACCATGGCAGAAAAGAGAGAAAGGACGAAGGACGTCCCCTATGTTTCAGACTTAGGCTCTATAGTATGCTATGCTGTGTACCGCACCGGAAGTGTGCCTTGCCATGAGTCAGTCAAGGGGTACAAGAATGATCCAGGAATGGATCATTGGACAGCGGTCAAAATTGTCCTTGGAGTAAATAAGGACATGTTTCTCGATTATGGAGGTGATAAAGAGTTCGGCGTAAAGGGTTACGTCGATGCAAGCTTTAACACCTATCCGAATGACTCTGAGTAGCAAACCGGATACGTATAGTGGAGCAACCATTTGGAATAGCTCCAAGTGGAGCGTGGAAGCAGCATTTACAATATGACCTAGAGATTTGTGAAGTACATACGGATCTGAATGTTGCAGACCCGTTGACTAAAAAACTCTCTCACAAGCAAAACATGATCAAACCCCAGAACTCATTGAGTCTTAATCACATGATGATGTGAACTAGTTTAATGACACTAGTAAACTCTTTGGATGTTGGTCACATGGCGATGTGACCTGTGAGTGTTAATCACATGGCGATGTAAACTAGATTATTGACTCTAGTGCAAGTGGGAGACTGTTGGAAATATGCCCTAGAGGCAATAATAAATTAGTTATTATTATATTTCCTTGTTCATGATAACCATTTATTATCCATGCTATAATTGTATTGATAGGAAACTCAGATACATGTGTGGATACATAGACAACACCATGTCCCTAGTAAGCCTCTAATTGACTAGCTCGTTGATCAATAGATGGTTATGGTTTCCTGACTATGGACATTGGATGTCGTTGATAACGGGATCACATCATTAGGAGAATGATGTGATGGACAAGACCCAATCCTAAGCCTAGCACAAAGATCGTAGTTCGTATGCTAAAGCTTTTCTAATGTCAAGTATCATTTCCTTAGATCATGAGATTGTGCAACTCCCGGATACCGTAGGAATGCTTTGGGTGTACCAAACGTCACAACGTAACTAGGTGGCTATAAAGGTGCATTACAGGTATCTCCGAAAGTGTCTGTTGGGTTGGCACAAATCGAGACTGGGATTTGTCACTCCGTGTGACAAAGAGGTATCTCTGGGCCCACTCGGTAGGACATCATCATAATGTGCACAATGTGACCAAGGGGTTGATCACGGGATGATGTGTTACGGAACGAGTAAAGAGACTTGCCGGTAACGAGATTCAACAAGGTATCGGTATACCGACGATCGAATCTCGGGCAAGTACTATACCGTTAGACAAAGGGAATTGTATACGGTATCGATTGAGTCCTTGACATCGTGGTTCATCCGATGAGATCATCGTGGAACATGTGGGAGCCAACATGGGTATCCAGATCCCGCTGTTGGTTATTGACCGGAGAACGTCTCGGTCATGTCTACATGTCTCCCGAACCCGTAGGGTCTACACACTTAAGGTCCGATGACGCTAGGGTTATAAAGGAAGTTTGTATGTGGTTACCGAATGTTGTTCGGAGTCCCGGATGAGATCCCGGACGTCACGAGGAGTTCCGGAATGGTCCGGAGGTAAAGATTTATATATGGAAAGTTGTTGTTCGGGTTCCGGGAAAAGTTCGGGTTTTTCCGGTATTGTACCGGGAAGCTTCCAGAAGGTTCCGGAGGATTCTGGAGGTCCGGAAATTGTTCCACCACGTACAATACAGTAGCATGGGCTGTAGGGGGCGCCCTAGCCTTAATGGGCCAGGGGCACCAGCCCCCCCCCCCAAGGCCCATGCGCATGGGAAGGGGGAAAACCTAAAGGGGAGGGCCTCCACTTGACTTGGGAGGCACTCCTCCCCCCTTGGCCGCCGCCCCCAACCCTAGATGGGATCTAGGGGGGCCGGCCCCCTCTTCCCCCCACCTATAAATAGTGGAGGGGTGGGAGGGTAGCCGCACCCCAAGTTCTGGCGCAGCCCTCCCCCTCTCCCAAGTACTCCTCCTCTCTCGCGGTGCTTGGCGAAGCCCTGCAGGATTGCCACGCTCCTCCACCACCACCGAGCCGTTGTGCTGCTGCTGGATGGAGTCTTCCTCAACCTCTCCCTCTCTCCTTGCTGGATCAAGGCATGGGAGACGTCATCGGGCTGTACGTGTGTTGAACGCGGAGGTGTCGTCCGTTCGGCACTAGGATCTCCGGTGATTTGGATCACGACGAGTACGACTACTTCAACCCCGTTCTCTTGAACGCTTCCGCTTAGCGATCTACAAGGGTATGTAGATGCACTCTCCTTCCCCTCGTTGCTGGTTTCTCCATAGATAGATCTTGGTGACACGTAGGAAAATTTTGAATTTCTGCTACGTTCCCCAACACATGTTGTGCATGATCACACAACATGTCATCACCTACCACAATATCTCCGGATCCCATTGTTTAGCAGATTCATGTACAACTGCAAAACGGGCCTGCAGAACTCCAAATGCCCTCTCAACATCCTTTCTAGCTGCTTCTTGTCTTTGGGCAAAGTGAGCCTTTTCTAGCCAACTAGGTTAGAGATGGTGCTGACAAAGGTAGCCCACGGAGGATAGATACCGTCAACCAGATAGTAGCCCATGTTATACTCATGTCCATTGGCAGTATAGTGGCAAGGAGGAGTTTTTTCTTCAGCTAGCCTCGCAAACAAAGGTGACCGTTGCAATACATTGATGGCATTGTGACACACGGGCATGCCAAAGCCAAATCCAAAGATCGTGTGATGCAACTGCTTAAAGAATGATGGTGGGCTTCTTAATATGACCCTGATATTGCCCTTGTAAAACCTTCAGGCAGTTTCTTCCATTTCCAACGCATCCAGTCAAAAGATCCAAGCAAACCTAGCCACTCTCTTGCTTCTGATATTGCCAAGAGCCTCTCGGTGTCTGCCACAGTTGGTTCTCTCGGGTATTAAGGTCCGAACACTCAGACTAAAGCAATTGCAAACCTGACCATGGCATCTCCGCATGTGCTCTTAGACATCCGTAGGTACTCGTCCCACGAATCATCGGTCGTGCCATATGCAAGCATCTGTAGTGCGGCCGTGCACTTCTGGTAACTAGAGAAGCCAATCATTCCCACGGTGTCCTTTTTCAAGACGAAGTAGTCATCATAAGACTGAACGCCATGGTACAAACGATCGAAGACAGTCTTGCGCGTCCGAAAGCGCCGACGAGAATGGTCAGCGAAGAGTGCATCTGGGGCGAAGTTGTCGGCCATCAATGTCAAATGGCCGCATGCCCTGTTGCGATTGAGCACTCTATGAGCCTTGATCGGGCCCTTAAAATTGAGAACATGCTCATCTGCACGCTCCGCGTCTTCAAGGACCGCCTACATCATCGCCGTCTCTACCGAGTACTCCTCCTCATCGGACGAGCCATTGGACAACTCAACATAGTGCTTGTATATGTACTCCAAATCGGAATCCATTGTTAGAAAAAAAGGAAAAAAAATTGTTTTTAGCTCCGGCAATTCATCGAACAGTTGCCGGGCATGGTGAGTATACCAGTAGCGGATGGTACCTGGTGGGGCGGTCGGAGGATAGGGGTTGAACGACGACGGAGGAGAAGCGAGGTGGAGCTCGGCTGGAACGCTGGAGGTGACAGAGACGTAGAGTTCCGGCAGGGGTGTGGCGTGGCGGCCGGGATGATGGGGCGGCGGCGAAGATAAGAGAGAAAGAATGACGGAGAGAAAAAGGGGAGGATGAAGGTGCGGGGTCCGGGAAGGGTTTTGGGTGTGCCGGGGGATGTCGGAGTTCTACGTGTGTGGTGTCCGGGCTCCCTCAAAGCTCTCCCACGTTTGTCTCCGCTTAGCGGGAGAAAGTACGCCTGGACCACGCCACGGACCGATACAGGTCCGTGTTAGATGGCTTCCGCGGTCCAGACGGATGCGAGTGGTTTGCGGGTCCGCCTTGGAGATGGCCTTAGCACGTCTACCTCCCGACTGTCTACTACAACAAGTTTTTCCCTGCTTCAGAGAGGGAAGGGCGATGAAGGCGGGCCCCTTTAGCTCGCTTCAGTGCTTGCAGTCGGCGCTAGGTGGTTTATGGATCTGGATGTGATTTTTTTTATATCCGGTGTTTGTTATACTGTCATGATTGAGAATGAATTGATTGGAAGTTTTCTGAACTTCATCTCAAGAACAGACAAGAGCTGCTGCCTGACGAAGTGAAAGCTAGTCCGAAAGAGAGTATGCATGGGAGTCCCGCCTACATCAGGTACAACTGTGTGCTTGTTCTCGGCATATAAACCTCTCTCCTGACGGGCACATGGGTATAGCCACCATGCTCTATCGTCATCTGCGCGGTCTCCAAGAACCGCCAACCACCTGAACATAATCTATCTGCAACGCCAGATAAATAATGCTCGACATCCAAATATGAGTGCATCCGGAGTACTGGTATCCAGATAAATAATTCTTGATATATCCAAATATGAGTGTACCCGGAGTCAGTACTGGTATCCAGATAAAAAATGCTCGATATCCAGGCTTTGAATCAGTACTGGCATCCCTTCATTTCTTCTGCAATCAAGCCTTTTCCTCTCCTGAAATGAGTGCACAGATTTCGTAGCACAAAAGTCACGAACAGCGCCGTCATATGCTCGGGTAATCAGCGCACTAGCTTACACTTGCAAGAGCCAAATCCGGCAGGGTGAGTTGACCACACTGCAACTGACGCTGCTGAATCTTTTAAAATTCAGTCTCGGTCGTTCTGAATTTTATACTACGGTTGCTTCATTCTCCGTGAAAGAAATTACCACCATGTAGGAGTAGGACGACGAACGCGCAATCTCCTGGTTCTCGAATCATGCGTAGTACGTGCGTGCGGTTAATCTGCATCCGGCCCCGCGCTCGAGGTCGAGGCAGCAGAAGTGGATAGTTCACGCCAGAATTCCCGACGGTCGCGCCCGGCTGACAGGGCCCCGGTAGCTCGCGCTAGAGGCAGCACGTCAGGTTAAAACTAAAGTCTAGCAGCCGCAGAGTATTTTTCTTTTCTACTACTCCATTGAAACATCTATCGTAGTCAATGTATCTACTACTGTACTACAACTACAGCTTGCGAAGTTAACAAATTTGCTGGTTCTAGAACGGGTGCACGCATGTGGCTTGAGCAGCCGATCATAACGGCAAGCAGTTACTACTTTCGATCAACATTGCCAGCAGTGGGAAACAAGCTGATCAAGTTCAGAGGAGGCAAGTGCGCTGCATGTGTCCACTGCTGGAACTCCAGGCCGTGACTGGCTAAGCTATCCAGTCCCAGTTCCAGTATGAGCACTCATCCCGAAGGCCAATCTTCCTTGGCCCGATCTGTCACTTGATTCTTCCGTTCCACGCATGATGCAGGAAGAAAGTGCAAAAATAGACGGTCCTTTTCTAGGATGCCGTGCTGGGCGGCGTCTCGTCGTCGAGGAAAGGAAACGATACACATCCGGTTAAACCGTTGCACCCGCCTGCCTCGTTGTTGATCGCGTCCGCCATGTGATGGGATTGTTTAGTATTGGTTCCAGGTGCGGCGCCCGGAAGCACGCAGGCTTGCTTCCCGGCGCAGCCTTAAAACTGTCTCCCTCCTTTGGAGTTGGATCAACCTGCAGTCACACACGGCAAGAGTCAGAGGTTGGACAGTGGACGGAGCTGGCCTTTGTGTCGGGTCGTGTCGTGTGTCGAACTGTCACTGCATGCACACGTAGGAGTAGGTGCAAGTGGCACGACTCGAACCAAGGGCACGCCGTCACGCCCCCCTAATCTGTGCTTGGAGCGCTGCCGCCGTTTTCGGGTTCTCACGTCGGAGCCGACCTAACCTTGACCCTATATTTGACTGACCGGGGTTCGAGCCCTGTGCCCATGATCACGCACGCGGACACGGCAGTGCCGGATTCCCAGTCAACAGCCCGATTCACGTGTACTCTAGCGCATGTACGTATGTACGCTGAGTGAGCGGTCTCGTGGACGTACATAAACAGCGGAATTGCTGTGCGTACGATGAATAGTGCATACGATTTTCGTACGACGTGATCCCACTCGTCTGTGCGACTCATCGAGCGGCTGCTGTGGCTGTCGTACGTAAATCGTACAAAGATTCGTCGTATGTGTAGAGAGGGCTCTGCTCTGCTGAATAGCATTGTCGTCCTCCTGGCTTGGCTCGTGGACACGGAGCGTCCCGCGGTTCATCGCCCTACCGAGCAGGCTAAATGGCGATGTTGGTGTAGGGCCTAGACTTCTGTTGGCTGTTTTTTTCTTTCCATTCGGTAGGTGTTTCGGGACCGTAGTCGTGCCTGGTTCCTGCACTGAAAACTGCTCGTCTACTTCCTCTATTCCTTTTTTTAAAAATATAAATATAATACTTCCTCTATTCCTTTTGTAATGTTGATGAGAAGCGGTTCTCAGTTGGAAGAAATGAACAAAGAGACACTCATAGATCACGTTCGTAGAGACACGCCGTGGCCATGTCACGTCAATGCTGACCGGGAATAAGCATGTGCAGCCGAGATCTGGCAGGTCGACGTGGCATTCTCTACGGACACCGAGCATGGCAGGACGAGTTCTGTGACAATGGGGACGGTCATGTTTTCAGTTGACTGTTGACTTGTCCTCGGACCAAAGCGCCCCCCGGGAACTTGGGAGTAAAGAGGGGGCCATGACGTGCCATGGCGTGCACGATTTTCTTCATCCCGAGCTCTTCTGACAGGCCATCCAAGGAGACAGGGTAGCTACGCAAGGCACGCACTGAATCACCTGGTCAGAAGAGTGAAGAGATGATGAACCTAATCCCCAGTTTCACGACGCCGTGTCTGTCCATGACCCGCGACCTCTCTGAACTCAACGCTCTGAGTTCCCCGGCTATGCAGTTCATCATGTCTTTCCGGTTCTCCGGTCAAGAAAATCCCAGAGTACAGCGCCTGGAATGGATGCATGCTTCCATCGGGAAAATAAGAAGGGAAAAAACTGGGCATTCCAACTGAAAAAACCCGTCAGAAACGACGGGCCTTGGCGTCAGGTTTGGCGCATGCTTGCCTCAGCTCCCTCACTGACTGAACCTCGCTGTCGATGAACCAAACTGCTTGTTTTTTTTCTTCCGAAATGACAGTTATCCTGCATTCATTAAGAAGAAAAGAATTTCCCAGATTTCTGCTTCCCAAGCCAACACCGGAAATGATTCAGTTCGGTGTTGATGCTAGCATGTGCTGTAGCCTTTGGAAACAAAGGAACGCTCGGGTCTCCAGAATTCTGCACCAGCATTTCTCTGAAGCTTCTTAGACCGATCGCTATCTCTGTCGAGGAGACTCAGCGGTACGTTCCAGTCTGTGTTATCTAGAACCCTTTGCTCAACTCACTTCGTGCGTGGCCTGAGAAAAGCCTCCTGTGAACTCTTTAATTTGATGCATGCTCGAACATATGGTACGCTATCGGCGCACTCTCACAGAAAAAAATAAATAGAAACAGGCCCGTAGAGGAGACCTTGAATTGGCTGCACAAACAACCTGGGAGACACGAAATGGTGCAATACCAGATGAACTGTCCACTCGTTCAGCAATTACAAAGGGTTGTTTTGTTCCTGAGGTTCAGCACAATTTTTTTTCTAAACTTTTCCAGACTTGTAGACAGCAACTTTATCCGGTGAAGGCTGATTATTCCAAAGGACTAGCATTGACCACTACAAAATTCTTTAGTGACGCGCAATTACCGCATCTCTGGGCGAATACCCACAGTCTGATATTACCGCGGTATGCGCGGCTCCAAGATTACACTACATGAGATAGGCACTCTGGCCAGGTCTAAATCTCAACGGGACTATTTTGAGTCTGTTCTCTATGGCTTCTCTTCGTCCGATTGGGACCCGTTGATGGCGTCGGCGAAGTACTCAACTGGAGATAATACGACATACCACAAATGAGTAAGCGGGTCTCAAAATAAATCATCAAGTCAGGTATGTATATGATGATTAACCGGCAATTCATGGCCGAGATAAATCACAGCACAAGCAAAATTACCTATGTCATCATGGTCTGGGGAATCAAGTAAGAGATCCGAGTCCGAGGGCAGGAAAGGGGTACCCGCGTAATTCTCAAGAGCCTCCAAGTCTGAACATCAACATGGAACACCAACAGTGTGATTACTGTTTCCAAAGAGCTGGTTATCAAAAGAAATACTATCAATTAAAGTCATGCTACCAAAGCCAGAAGATTACCTCCTAAACTTGTCAAATCTGCTGTAAGATCAGAGAGGCTGAAATTCCAGAGCTGCCCCAAGGATCGGATGGAATCCCTTGACGACCCATCTGCCCCTAATTGCAGAGGTCCTGTGTTCCCTATCTCAGATCCAAATGCTGAATCCAGGACTGATGTATCCATGGCCATCCCTGGTATCTCAGA
Organism: Triticum aestivum; assembly: GCF_018294505.1. Taxonomy (NCBI): domain Eukaryota; kingdom Viridiplantae; phylum Streptophyta; class Magnoliopsida; order Poales; family Poaceae; genus Triticum; species Triticum aestivum. The sequence continues at coordinate 184,025,388 of NC_057801.1, forward strand.
TGGAGTGAAAGGAGCATGGCTTGATGCTGCTGATGAGGGACTCACAGCCATATCAGATGACATAGCACCAGCATGTGCAGCTTCCGGTGCACCATTGTCCACAACCATGCTTCAGGCAACATCAGAAAAATGTAAGATTAGCCATGAATATGAATAGCAAGAGCAAAAGACTTTCTGCAAGACAATAAGTCAGAAGGCTGCAACCTGCAATACTAATTCCTATATTTGTATTTTGTAGAAATAACAGCTTTCAGACATTGGTTAAAAAATGAACAACGTTGAAGAAACATCAGATGACATCAGGTGAAACAGAAATATGGATAACAACAGAATGAACAGGAGATTTTTTCTGGTGCAAGTACCTTTCATGAAACTTTTTAGCGGAAAGATGATAAAAAAATCAATAAATAAGCATCATAATTAAAGTAGATAAATTAGTGAATAGCATGCTGTGACATTACTTAAGAATCGACCACTTGAGTAAGCATTTATTGATTTATTACCTAGCAGTTTGACTAGTGCGGCACAAAGAACTGTAGATGCCTTACCCCAGTATGTGTATATGCAGGATATGCTCCAACTATATTGACAGAAGCAACACCCAAGATAAAATGTTCCAATCTTTTGATATGCATACATAGATAGAATATGATTTGCCAGACGAAATATTCTCAAGAACATGATTAAACCAATAAATCCTACAATGCAAATATCAAGCATAAAGGGAGAAAAGAACATGGTTAAACCGATAAAGGTAATGCTTACTCATTTACAGAGTTCATGCGCATTGGATGATAACCACCTGGTGCAGGGATCCCATTCACTACATGGCCGCTGGATAGACCACAAACCATCGGATCAATGTGAGGCTGGCCAGGAGCAGGCATCAGAGGTTGCTGAAGTACTGGATACCCCATCGGTAGATTGTTAACTGCACCAGATCTGGGCTTGAGTTCAATAGCAATGGCAATTGTATTATACATTTTAAATGTCTAAACCAGTCAATGATTACAGCTAAACCTGAAACTTAGCCAGATCATGCTAAAGCTGCACCATGAAACTCGGTACTAGTGCAGGAAAAAAAAACATCACTGTAAGATCTTTAATCCTATAATTATATCATTTAGAGTCTTCCCACACCAAGCCAACACTGATGCAGTAAATGAGGATAATATGGACCCAAGAGAGCAGAGAAAAAGTGTGGTTACTTATGATGATAAGATATTTTGATATAAGGTGTGGACTTGTAAAAAAAAATTCTCAGTAAAATTACATGAAAGGGAAGGAAATTTCCTGATAGAAAATGTGCACATTTCCTTCTGAAGGCAAACTGTAGCAAACACAATAGCTATGTAGAAAAGATAGCATACTGGAAATCCCAAACTGCAATGCACTTGTTTAGCCTCTTTTGAAGCTAGATGTGTAAAACAGGGCATTACCTGGCATAGGATGCATTCCATTTTGCATGGGAGCCAGCGGAACATTCGGAGGTGCTGGATATTTCATCAAATTATACTGGTGCTGCAATAAATGGTTGAACAAGACAATCTGTCTTTTCAATTTCAATCTTATATAGTAAGCCCGAAAGAATTCAGAGTTCTCTTCTTCAAGTTTCTGCCATACTGAAAATACAAAAGTATAAACGAAAATGAGCAGAAAGACTTTAGAACTCCAATGGATGTATGTCTAGATGCTTAAAGTTCACATTTTGTGTTTGTCCTGAGCAATTACCATCCATGTAAGTATCGATGAATAGGTCAAACAGGTAAGTACAAGGCTACAACTTCATTTTATTGAGCAAATTTGTTCATCAATATGATGGGCAGGGTTTGTGCATGCCTCTTGAGCAAGATGTAACTTTCATGCTGTAAGAAATAGTACCGTATATTACTGATTGTAGCCCAAATTACAAGAAAGAAGCTAACACACAAATAAACTAGTATGTAGAAAAAAGCACTCGAAACAAGAATATCATCAGCAACTGAATTTGCAACATCACCTAAAGTAGTGAAGCCAGGTTCTATTCTAGCACGAGTAGAAAGTGTCCTAACAACCTCTCCTTTGGTCATGTACAGCTGCAGACAGCGCTCTATCAAATTTTGGACCTGCAACAGGATGTCAAGTCTCATTAATTACAAGAGTGTGGAACCCCCACTGCAGAGGGATGTAATCTGGTAATAAATTAGCATCCAAGAAGCTAAAGAATACAGAACAGCTAAGCGTCTTACAAGTTCAATGTCTTCACGGGAGACTTTTCTATTATCATTGTTAGCGACTGCCACAGAACCGGGATCTCCTGCAGGTGCATCAGTGGCCATTGTGTTTAGTTGGTTACTTTGCACTTCATTAGTACCCTGGGGGGACATCTGCAACTCTGTGGTGCTCTGAATATCCTGTAGGAAATGTCCATAAGTAACATAAATCAATCACCTGCTAAAAGAAAAAGAAAAACACTGAAAACAGTAACAGTCAATTATGAGTGGTAATAAGAAGAAGAAGAAGAAAAAGTTGTCTTGGCATTGAGGAACAATTCTCTCACAAATATTATGTGTTAATGTTTGATCCTATATTCACCACATTACTATAGAAGGGACGTCCCTATAGAAGTACTTTGTTAGCAGTTACCAAGAAAGCTGTAGCAAAACTCTGGTTCATGTGCAATTCATAATGTATAGTCATCTCACTCTCTAGTGTGGTGAACAAAAATTCTATGCACTTTCACCATCTGGTTAGACCAACCAGAAGTAATTTTACGCTGAGAGGTAAAGATAATTACGAATGGGATTTTCAGTGAAAACTGATAATAGCAAGCAAATTCACCTGAGAATCCTTCATTGCAGCTTATCTGCTTATCACATAAGAAATAGCTAAATCCAGGATCAATGCTTATCCTGATAGGAAAATTATACCAAGGGTTATGCTAGAATGCATTACGAAACGTTGTCACGTTTAACAATAGAAACTCGAAAATAAACATCAAACCATTGCAGTGCACCTTAAAATAGCCTTGCTGGAAACTGCCATATCAGCTTTCCAATTTATTTCATTCTAGACTAGGAAGCTAATGAGCTTCAAACTTTTGGTCAAATGATGCAAAAAAGGAAGAAAAAAAGTGCAGTGACATGATAGAGAGAACGAAGTATGAGGGTCCTTTTATGGTATAAGGAAACGAGTAGTGCTGCTATTCTACTGCAAGTATGGCATTGTGGCATTCATAAGATGAAACGATACTGGCACTTCAATCAAATTGATGATAACATCAATCGGGGAAAGGTGGAAACTAGATGGTGCTTAAATAAGAACTTGTTGCAGGTTTCATAAAAAATGAATTTGCATAAGCATCTACCAAAATATTGTGTGCTTTCTTTTGAAAGAATAAGGAAATGTGTAATGTGGGTTTTAAACTACTAAAAGGGCAGCCCGGTGTACGTAGCTCCCGCTTGACCCCGTGACTTGAACCCGTGACCTCATGGTCACAAGGCAACAGCTTTACCGCTGCGCCGAGGCTCCCCTTCGTAGGTTTTAAATTACTGATAATATCAATTGTCGTTAAAAAAGAGGTTTGATATTACTTAATGGCATGGAACAGGAAGCAGTAGCATCCCCAAGAAGTGTCATTTCATACGCTGAAAGACATCACTGAACCCCCCCCCCCCCCCCCCCCAAAAAAAAAAATTTGGTGTACCAACCAGATATGAAAGTGCAATCTTATTGTCAGAAATTGAACAGGATTTGTGAGATTGGCCATCTAAGAATGTTGGAAGAAGAACAACATGCCAAATACTGTACTAAACTGCTGACAATAAGTACTCACTTAACATCAAAATCAACATATCTGTTCGACTGTCCGAAACTGGAGAACTGGTTTTACAAACAAAGCAGAGAACATGGAACAGCAGGGAAAACAAGAAAGTGGCTGTACAAATATGAACAACCCCCAATCACTTCTCCCAATTCACTGATACACTTGCAGTACGGCTCGGATACAAAGGAATCCTTGAGCCACGCAGGGGCGGACCCAACGTGCGGCATGGAAATTCAGTAAAACCCAATCATTTGCAAACGTAAGCTGCGCAGCTCCTGGGTAAATCCTGTAGGGGCTGCTCAGATCGACCTCGCGCGGTACAAATCGGGCCATGGGCGGATGGATGAGACTGATAGGGTACCAGTCAACAAACAAATCGGCAACTAACTGAACTGAATGGAGAGAAGAATGGTTCGGACTTTAATTGCTAGCTGCAACCGCAAATAACGAGACGAGCCGAGCTCATGAGCAGTTCATCCGGCCAAACTTAATTAGGGCTCCTTACCGAGGAAAGAAGAAATCAATCCGCGCCGGTCCAGTGCCAGTAACCAGTGAGGCTGGCTTGCTGCGTCGCCGTGCTTTCGTCGCCGCCGGGAGAACAAATCGCGACGAACGAAGGAACACGGGGTGGAAAATGGGGCTGAGAAGGGGACGAATTTGGGGGGAGAAATCTGTGAGGAGAGAAGGCGACGGGAAGGAAGGATGAACGTTGGAAACGGGGCAAATCCACGATTTTGGTCGGTTTATATAGGAGACACCAGTATTACAAAGGTGTGCTATCGAATTGGCCGAGAGAAGGCCCCGCCGTCCCCCATCACACACAGTCTATGTTGTAGATTTTGGATTTAAACCCTAACCAAATTAATACTCCCTCTGTAACCAAATTAATACTCCCTCCGTAACCAAAGTACTGTTAGTGCGTGTATGACTATTAGCTCGTTTGGTGTGGATTTAAAAAGAAAAACGTTTGAAGACGGCGCGTCGGGCGGTCGCCCGCTACCACACGCTCTTGTTTCGCGAGGCCCCATCAACCCCTACCCGCTGCAGCCCAATCTCGCCGGTGAGGTCGTCATCCACCGCACGGCCGGCGATTTCCCCACGCGCACGGCCACCTCTTATCTGCAACTCCGGCTATTCTCCCAGCACACCATCTCCAGCTCCAGCAGTTTACCCAGCTCCGGTGAACGAGCCACATAACTGCAACAGCGAGGCACACCCAAGGCACGAGAAGCTGCGACGACGGGGTGCACCTGACATGGGGATGGGAGGAGAGGGGACATCACCGGAGCCGCGAGCTACAACCGGCATCACAAATTGCTTCAACTGGTTTCCCATCCGGCTATAACCGGCGTCGTGTTTTGCTACATGCGACCGTGAAAATGCATCCCACAGAAAGAAAAAAGCTACAACTGGCAAATGAAAAAGCTACAACTCGCTGACCATTTTGTTGCAAGCGGCGAATTTGAAGCTGCGAACGGCGACCTTGATCATCGGGGCTGCGACGACGGCAGTGGGGTGTGGAAGCTGCAACCTCATGCGCCAGAGCTGCAACCGCCCGTGAAAAAGCTACAATCAGTGCCCAATTTTGTTGCATCAGCGACGGTGAAATTTTTTGGTCGGTGAGGCAGACAACTGCTATCGGCGACCAGGGAAGATGCATCTCGCAGAAGAAAATGCTACAGTCGGCAATAGAAAAGCTATGACTCATGGCCATATATGATGCAAGCGGTGATGTTGAAGCTGTGGCTGGCGACGCTACGAACAAAAAAGCTGGAACTGTTGTCCGAAAAGCTGGAACCGACGATTTCTTTGCTACCTCGCCGGAGCAAAAAAAACGACGTCTAGGGTCCAAGAGAGGGTGCAGCGACGAGCGGCTGGGTGCTACGACAAGCGGCGACGGCGAGGAGAGGACGTGGGGGCTTCTGCGTCTCTCCGGAGCACACGCACGCGGTGGCCGGGGCAGGGACATGTCGCGCCGGTGGATCTGAACCAAGAAGCGCGGGGGGTGGGGGTGGGGGGATGATGACGTGGGAGGAGGGAGGATCGGACGGCTCCTGCATGCTGGATCAGACGCTGCAGGCCGATCGGCCCAAATTTGGACCGGCGTGCCTGCACGTATCACTGCCCATTTAAAAAATACCCCCAACAAGTGAACAAACACATTGTTTCCTTTTGAGATTACAAACACACAATTGTAGTACACTAGAATTCACGAAAATACCTAAGTGTCCCTTCCATCTATATTCAATTGACTTCGACAATAGTTTTATCTTTACCCGCGTCAGCATTATCTCTCCTCTCTGGCACGTCGGCTCAATCTACGTGAGCCCAAAGCACTCTCTAGCATGAGGATCATGTCCTCAAGTGGTCACACTGTTTCTCTAGGGCCTAATAGGGTGAAGGAGGTATTTATTATCACAATTCACAAATTGGTAAACCAAATGTTAAAAGAAGCAAGAAAAATGGCATGAACGATCGGATCAAACAACATATCCTCATGGAAGAAAATAGGCCCGAGCAACCAACCTTAGCTTCGATACATGAGAGATGTCGCAGCCCCTACTCAACATAGCTTTGCGACATCCATGACTGCTGATTTTTCCTGGAAAAATGTGTGTGTGGGGGGGGGGATGCTAACACGAGATGACAATTGATAGGAGCAAAATATGGGTGGAGAGGGTGAGATTCAAAGTTTTCGCACGACCCATGTGGACACGTAGCAGAAGATGGAATGTTTGCGTTGGGCCATGGAGGGAAGATGATACGGTAGGCTTTTTGGAAGGTGATTTGTGTGCAAGCTGGGAGGAGGTTGAGGCATTTCAACCCTTTGTTGACATGGTAGGCTTTTTGGAAGGTGGTTTGTGTGCAAGCTGGGAGGAGTTTGAGGCATTTCAACCCTATTTTGACATGGAGAGAGAGGGAGAGAGATACATATAGATAGATAGATATAATAGATAGAGAGAGGGAGAGAGAGAGCTAGAGTAAAGTTAATAGCGATGAAATTTACAATGTTCAAAGAACTCAATTTTGAGCTCACTCCCCACACGCACCCTTCCCCTCTCTAAAAAGGTAAAATTATCAACCCCAAAAGATCAAAACACCGTACACCGAGTACACCAGATTTTGTTATATAAATCACATATTTCAAGTCAAAGAAAAGTAATCAAAAAACAAATATTAAAATTACTTGGAGAAAACCCTAGGTCTTGAGTTCCCCTACCTCTACCTATGAGAGATGGCGACAATGCTACATGGAGAAGGATGGATAGGAAGATTTCGAGGAAAAGAGGAGAGATGGGAGTGCCTACCACAAAACATGTTGAAGGAGGAGACAGATCCATTCGGCCTTCAGGGATGTGGTCTTGTCCGAAGGTGAGGAGGCATCTTATAGTTGTCTCCCACCGCTTCATTTATTTCTCTGTCTCCAATGACGTTGTTCTTAAGCGGACCTAGGGCAGATAATGTGGCTTTTAAACTTTTGTGAAAAAGAATATTGTCGAAGATCATTTTACTATTTGTGTCTTTCCTTTTTATGAAAAGTAAAAGTATAGTTTTGTAGACCTATGTTCCATAATGTTTGATCAACATATGAAAAATTTCACAACCATGGCTTCCTTCTTGCCAAAAGGTAGGATTTACACAAACTGCATTACATTGCCTTTACTTGTTATTGTGCTCTTTTTTACTTATAAAATTGATGAAACTAGTTAGTTATCCTTAGAGTAAATACACATTAGCATGTGAACGACCACCTATGATTTTATTTATTGATGATATATGAGGCTAGTGCTATATTTCACCTACATAATATGACATTCGTCCACATAGTTCAACATAGAATCCAGACCCCTCCCCCTTTCTCTAGACTTTATATCACCGTGACACTTGTGTTGATATGGTGTCGCTTGATTCTTTCTGACACCAATGCATGTTAAATCATTCTACTTAATTCAAAAAATATATTACCTACTAAAAATGTGGACCATGGGAAAACTATGGTCGGTTGACGATCGAGGCCGGCGTCGGTGATGCATGTGACATGTGTTGATGACGGCACTTCGACATCGTGGACTTTTTTGTGATGTTGTTTTGGGGATGAAGCGTGGCTTGAGATGATTATGAGGAGTGTGCCGGAGTTGCTTACTATAAAGGTTTTGTTTTTGCCGGACTAAAGCACAAGTTTCTTCTTATGTAGGAACCGATAGTAAAGGTTTTGTTTTTGCTCAATACAATTTGACACTTTACTTAAGTGTTTTTCTTTGTGTGATTTTTCTTTTCGTTGAGTTAGTTGTATGCGTCTATATACAAAGATGGTTTTGTGCATCACTCGATGCATATATCGTTTCACATTCAAAAAAAACTACAACACAAAGGACGGGATAATAGAGCTTTCAAACCTGAAAATGTCGATACCATTTGATAATCTTTTTTTGAAATTACAATGTTTCTCCCTATTCAATGGATGGATCGAGGACGAATTCTTTCATTCCAATGTAACCTCGTTTTCGTCGATTAAACCCCCGGAGCTAAAAGTGGCCGCTATAAAGTGGAAATGCACATCACGTGCACGTCTCGTTTCCCTCCCGACAACTTTCCGACTAGAATGCAACAATCACGTAGTACGCCGTGTGCGACTATGCCGCCGCCTATGCTCAAAGTCCTTAAAGATAAGCTCGAAACCGCGAAATGGTCTTCGCTAAAACCCATTGCCACCAATAAATGAAAATGCTGGCATCCCGTGCACGTGAGCGCGACAAACCCTTTGCACATTGGAGTGTTAGACTCCACTAGCCCATTTCCACTTGCCAAGTTGCCAGCGGAGGAAGTAGAAAGATGTGCCAATTAGTCCCATGATCCGTCTCCATCCAGACCCAGCCAGCATCAGCATGGACCTCCATGGGTCGCTAGCTAGCTAGCATGGGGATATGCACGAGTGTACTGATGGTTTGGTGCTACGACGACGACGACGAGTGTCATTGAATGAACGAGTTAATAGTAGGTGTCACAGGAAATATTGCTGCTGCAATCATCGACCCAGAGGACACCTCTCCCTCTCTCCCTGAAAACTATGTCACAGGAAATATTGCCCCTAAAAATCTCGGGGAAGCTCCTGCAAGCGCGACTGATGGCGGCAATGGCCACGACGCCCGCGCACTTGCCTGGATTATGTTGTCCGCTGGGTCGTTTTCGAGGAGACTAATGGCGATTCCGGATAACTGCGCAATCTCTAATGTGCCTCCGGGCTACTGGACAAGGGCTGAGAATGACGGCCCACTTGACATGTGGTGTTGTGAGAGGTGTTTGTTTTGCATTGCTCCCCTGTCATGTCATTCTGACTTTGGCCCAACGCTAAAAAGGTGCAGGATTTCTGGTCGATGATTTTTACTGATGAAAATAGAGAGTTCTCTGCAAGAGAAATTGTATAATGATGACATCATTTAATGACACCTTGCATTTTTCACCGATATTGCAAACTCTCGTACGGTAGAAAGATGATGCAAAGGCTCGACAAATCATTGCACCTGTTGACATGTAGCCAGCCATTCATGGGCTTGCAAAATGCAGGGAGGGCCACGTTGGGTCCACCCGTGTCAAGCCAACTCATCAGCCATCTCAAATCTTAAGCTGAAGAACAGACGCATGTGCTGGCTAGCACGAGAGGAGAGCTCCTGCTTTCAGTATGCGTGGCCGGAAATGGATTTGATTCATTCAGGGCCGGGACCAGTACCTGTGCGTTGCAGAGATGGCCAAAAATGGATTGAAGCTTGTACTGTACGTAGCAAAGAGCTCAGCCAGAAGTTCAGGGGGTGATATTTCCTTTTCATATTTACCTAGACTAGAAACTCTGACTAAGTTTGTCTATACTGGTGCAACAAAATCCAGCACCGTAGTCGTCACTCATCATCCGGTGCGTGGTCCTCCGGGTACGCAGCAGTCACATGACCTCTCCCATCTACTCTAGAATTATTGGGAGAAAAAGGAGCACAATCATGTTGGCATCTTTACTAGTGTCATGTACTACAACCATGTTTGTTTGTACCAGTAGTATCTGAAGAGTGTTTATCATGTCTGCCCATGAAACAAGCGAGTAGTACACCTTGAGTTTTAAGAAAAGTAAATAATAAGAGCAACTCCAACGGGCCGACCCAAACGGACGGCGATTTCGTTCGCTTTTTGTCCGTTTGGGTCGGCCGCCCGTCCGGCGTCCGCCCTGTTTTTCATATGGGTCGGCAGCGCGCCCAACGCGCTGACCCATATGTGCAGGCGTGGCCGGCTGGCCGCCCAATTTTACATTGCATTCAACATATTGTGAAATGAAAATTTAACAAACAAAATAGTCAGCCCAAATAAATAGTATAGTTTTACAGGCCAAATAAAAATAAAAATATTTCACATAGTTTTACGAACGAATAAAAGTAGATACATCTACTGGTTGCCAACATGAGTTCACATATGCTCAACCAAATCATTTTGCAGTTGCACGTGAGTTTCCCAATCACGCATGTCTTCATGAAACTGAGTGAACTGCTCAAATGTTTCTGCTACTCCATGCTCAGCCACAACATTCTCACCCTGAAACTGAAAGCCTTGATCGTACAGACGTTCCGGACGCTCGTCTTCTACGATCATATTGTGCATGATCACACAAGCAGCCATCACCTCCCATAGTTTCTGCGTGCTCCAAGTATTAGCAGGATACCGAACGATGCCCCATCGAGATTGCAAAACACCAAAGGCACGCTCGACGTCCTTTCTAGCACTCTCTTGCTCTTGGGCAAATCTTTTTCTTTTCTCTCCAACAGGGTCGGGTATTGTCTTTACAATAGTGGTCCACTGAGGATAGATGTGTTACCCAAATAGTACCCTTTGTCGTTAGTTGTGGCCGTTGACAGTAAAGTTCACCGGTGGGCTGTTGCCTTCGGCAAGCCTAGCAAACACCGGCGAGCGCTGAAGCACGTTGATATCATTGTGTGATCCAACCATGCCAAAGAAAGAGTGCCAGATCCAGAGATCTTGAGACGCCATGGCCTCTAGTATGACAGTGCAAGCCCTGACATGTCCCTTATACTGCCCTTGCCAAGCAGAAGGGCAGTTCTTCCACTCCCAGTGCATGCAGTCTATACTGCCAAGCATCCCCGGGAAGCCCCTGCTAGCATTCATCGCCAACAAAGGGGCTGTATTTGCAGTTGTCGGCTCTCTCAAGTACTCAGGGCCAAACACATCAATCACAACCTTGCAGAACTTATACAGGGACTCTAGGCATGTAGACTCGCTCATACGGACGTACTCGTCAATGAGATCACCGGGCACTCCGTATGCAAGCATTTGGATGGCGGCAGTGCATTTCTGATAAGAGGAGAAACCAATATTGCCGACAACATCCTCTTTGCACTGGAAGTAGTCATCATATTCGACCACTCCCTCTCTAATACGGTTGAAAACATGCCTACTCATACGGAACTGGCGGCGGAATTTGTGATGTTTGAACAACGGGTTTGTTGTATCAAACTAGTCCTTCCAGAGAAGGAAATGCCCGCTCTCTCGGTTATGATTCAACGCCGGAATGTGGCCCGGAATGGAGCCACGGAATAACGGCCGCTAGTTGTTGAGGTGGTGATGGACCAACACGGCAGCCAATATCTCCTCCTCGTCGTCGGACGACGAATCATCGGAGTCGCAAATGAAATTGTGGAAAAAGAACTCGTCGGCGGAATCCATTTTTGTACCTGGGCAAACTGTCGAACAACTTGCGGGTGTCGAAGAAGGAGACGGCCGGCGAGGGGAGACGCGGCGCCCATAGACCAGCTAGCTGCCCGGTCGGCGTCCGACGTGCGTGCCAGTCGTATGTGGTGGGGGCGGCGAGGTGTCTTCTTGGTCGCGGGCGGCTGTGCGGTGGGGGAAGCGGCGGCGGTGGGCGACTGGGGACAGGGGCGGCGTTGCTGGGCGGATGTGGAGGCGGCGGCAACTGGAGGAGTCGCCGCAAAACTGGGCGGTGGAGTCGGTGACGGAGGAGGTGGGGGGCGAGGGTTGCTTGTTGGCCGGGGGGAGGGAGGCCAATGTGCCACAGACCAGCGGGCCCGGGGACCGGAGTAGGCGACCGCGCGCGCGTCCGTCGCGTGTCCGCGCCGACGCAAATCAGGCTCAAAAGTGGGTCGGGAATGGGTCGCCCGCGGACGAAAAACGGACGAGCGTCCGTTTGCGTCGGCGCGTTGGGCCGCCTTTTCTGTCCGCGCCGACCCAAACGGACGGCCGCGGACGAGATGGGTCGCCCCATTGGAGTTGCTCTAAATAAATAAGATAGATACACACCAGCCTGAGCTTCACGTTTTATTTTGGAATGTTAGTAGGAGAACTGCTAATTCATTGAACAGATAGGAGGCTGGTCCAGTTTATAAGGGAAACCGGACCCAAAAAACATACAGACGATGCCAATTGTCATACAACACACATCCTTATGAGCCATGGGTCCCTCTAACCGAATCCACCTCCAAGACGATGCCCCCAGGAGAGAACGCGCCGCCTGATAGCGCCGCCATCATCTGATCTAAACTAGATTAAGGGTTTTCCCTGGAGCACGTCGGAAAAGGCAAGGTGAGAGCAGCTACATCGATGCCGCTAACGAGGGAGCGGCGCCTTCATCGACCACCTGCCCACAACGGAGTACGACTTTCGCCAGCAGTCTCACCTGCATAGCCCGAACTCAGGATCCGACCAGCCTACACACCAAACCACTCCCCTTGCCTCCACGGCCAATCGCACCTCCCGGCAAGCTCGACATGCTTCCAACCTTGCATCCGCGTTCCCCACTGGACGAAGGATGCAACCCGCAGCATGCCATTCTTCTCCCATCGAAAGGATGCAACCATGCACGACGCCATTCGTGTCCTCGAGGATGCAACGTCTGCAGGCCATTCATCTCCCAACGAAGGATCCAACAACCTTAGGCTAACTCCACTGCGCGACCCCATCCTGTTCGGGTGCGTCCGTTTGGGGCAAAACGGACAAACCAGACGGCCCAGTGCGCGGGCGCAAACGGCCTTTTGTCTGTTTTATGTCCACTTTCAACCCATCCCTGGCCCAAGTTTGGGCCGCTTTTGGGGTGAAACGGACAGCACGCGGACGGGCGGGACGCGCGCGTTTGTCATCCCCTGGCCCGCCCGTCGGTGGCACAAAGCACCACCCCGCCGCCCCATTTTGCGCCATTTTCCCCCAAACCCTCCCACGTCCCGCCACCACCCTCCCCGTCCATGGCCAACGCCCCACCGAATTCCGGCGGCCAGGCCGTCGACACGCCAGCAAAGGTGAAGAATAAGAAGGCGAAGGGTCCAAGGAAGCCGCGGTCGGAATGCACGCCGGCGGAGCTTGAAAGTTGGATGCAGAATCGGCGAAGAGGAGGAACCGGAGGGCAGTTGTCAAGGGCAAGAACGCCGCGGACAAGTTCGCCGCCGAGCGCGATGCATGCCCTTCTCGTTGATGAGAAGGAGGACATCGTCAACAAAGCGCATGCCCTTCTCATGCTTGGGATTTGCCGTTCGACGGGTTTCTCTGGAGCGGCCGTTGGCCCGGCAAGCACAAACTCGTCAGTCGCCAGGCCTCCGCACTGCCCCTCGCTGATGTTGCGGACCATGCCTTTGTCGCCCGCATTTCCTCCACTAAGGCACGATGGTCAGACCCGTTTTTCAGCGTCGCCGGATGTTGGCGCGATCGCGCCGTCCACTACGCGCCCCTCGGCCGTCATCAACCTCAACGTCACGCCAAAGAAAGCAAGCACGACCGCCGTATACGGGCACCATACCGTCGCCCCGCGTCCTGTTCGACAAAATGGCAACACCAACACCAACGGTCGACGACCCCTTCTACAGCCAGTTCATGGAGAATGTAATCTTTGAGGATGGGCATGGCCGTGCCTACGATCCCGACGAGACCCAAATTCAAGATGGCCACGCCCAGTATGTTGTGAATGAAGAGGCCCACGACCATGCTGACCACGACCATGGTGGTTCGTGGCATGAAGATGATGACATCTATTTCGAAGGTGATGGTGATGAAGAAGAAGTCATCGATATTGAGGGTGAGTCATTGTTCATCGACGAGCTCACACAAAGAGCGGAAGCACAAAAGAGGAAGAAGAGCATTCGTATAGGTTTGTACTCACAAAAGGAGGACAAGTTGATTTGCGAAAGTTGGATGGAGATTAGCCAAGATCCGAGGACCGGTGCACAACAAAAGGGACTTGTTTTTTGGACAAGAATTCACAAAACATTCCATGAAAGAAAGTTGTTTGCGCCTTACCAATTTACGAGCAACCGTGGCATCACCTCGATTCAAAAGAGGTGGTTGTTCATCCAACAAGAATGCAACAAGTATTGTGCCACACTTGAGAGCGTTGAAGCACGACCCGTGAGTGGCCTCGTTATTGGGGACATGGTATGCTTTCCTCATCCTAGTTCTTTCCTTGCTACGGCCATGAGTCTTCGGCCTTCTATATGTTTGCATGTTCAATTGTTGTTGATCGTGTAGGCATTTTAATCTTTGGAAGCATTCAAGGCCCGACACAATGACAAGCCGTTCACTCTTACGCATTGTTGGACGATCATCAACAATTGCCCTAAGTTCAAAGATCAATACCGTGAACTTCAAAGGAAGAGAGGCAAGAAGACGGCCGCGTTTGCTGGAGGTGGAGATGGCCCGATATTCCTGAAACAAGACAGGCCTTCATGAAGACCTTCTATTTTGGAATAAGATCGGACATTTCCACATTGAGGTGAGGCGTTGAAGAGGCCGAGGGGCAAGACCAACTCCAAGGTGGACGACATACGTGATGCGTCATTCATGGTCTTGCATGAGACTTTGCACGCCATGATGTCTCAAAAGGATGCGAGGGACGTGAAAAAGCGACAAAGTAAGGACGAGCAAATGAAGCAATACCTAGAGCTTCAAAGGAAGAAGCTTGAGATGGAGGAGGCGGCCAAGAAGAGGAAGATCGACATGAAGGAGGTGTCCCGGCAAAGGCAGCTCGACATCAAGGCCGCTAATGTCACGGCCAGGCAGAGACAGCTCAACATTGAGGCCACCAATGCTGCAATCAAAGCAAAGGAGGTGCCCCTAGCGATCATGAGCGTGGACTTGAGCAAGATAAGTGAGAAGACGAGGAGCTGGTTCGAGGCCAGACAAAAGAAGATGTTCGACGCCAACGACCTAAACTAGGTCGTCTGTTCGGCCATGGCCGTTTTTTTGGAGGCTGGCGTGGGTGCCGGCCGCTGGCTGTGTGCCGGCGAGAAACCTATTCATTTTGAGGGCTGGTTGTGTTGCCGGCCGCTAGCTGTGTTGTCGGCGACAAAACTATTCATTTTTGTAGGCTGGCTCTATTGCCGGCCCCTGGGTTTGTTGCTGCGCAGGACGTGTGGGGGCCGCTGGCTGTGTTGCCGGCGAGGACGTGTAGGGGCTGTTGGCTGTGTTACCGGCGTGAACTGGAGCCGCTGGCCTGAACTAGGGCATGGTTAGAAAAAAATGGCGTTTGAAAAAATGATCTGGCCGGGATGCGTCCGTGCGTTGGGCGCATGACCACTGCATCCCAGAAATGGCCCAGACACGACCCCATTGCCCTACCCAAACGGACAGAATTTGGGCAAAATGGACGTCTGTTTGGGGTTGTGCGCTGGAGTTGGCCTTAGTGAGGCCATTCCTCTCCCTCCAGCCACCACCATCTTGTCCTCCCTGTCGGTGTCAAAACCGGCGGATCTCGGGTAGGGGGTCCCGATCTGTGCGTCTTAGGCTAATGGTAACAGGAAGCAAGGGACACAATGTTTACCCAGGTTCGAGCCCTCTTGATGAAGGTAAAACCCGACTTCCTGCTTGATTGATATTGATGATATGATTAGTACAAGAGTAGATCTACCACGAGATCATAGAGGCTAAACCCTAGAAGCTAGCCTATGATGGTTATGATTGTGATCGTGATCGGTCTTCTAAGGACCAACCTCTCCGGTTTATATAGACACCGGAGAGGGCTAGGGTTTACACGGAGTCGGTCACAAGGAAGGAAATACAATATCCGGATCGCCAAGCTTGTCTTCCACGCAAAGGAGAGTCCCATCCGGACACGGGACGGAGTCTTGAGTCTTGTATCTTCACGCCCCGACAGTCCGGCCAAAGTATATAGTCCGGCTGTCCGGATACCCCCTAATCCAGGACTCCCTCAGTAGCCCCTGAACCAGGCTTCAATGATGATGAGTCCGGCGCGCAGTTTTGTCTTTGGCATTGCAAGGTGGGTTCCTTCTCCGAATGCTCCAAAGTAATTTATCGAACACTTAGACTGTGTCCGGATCTGCAAAATGATCTTCACATACCACCGTAGTGAGAATGATATTTCACAAATGTAATCTGCTGACAACTTTTTGGACAACGTGACATGTCATTACGGTCGGGTCATTATTCGAACCGTTTTCCCACAACCAGCCATAGCGCATATTGCGAGGCGGTTTCCTTGACACGTCTTGTCAAAGCAGAGATCATGTCCCCTTATCACGGGATTCTCATCAATACGGGTATGGGTAATCCCACCGTGCCATCAATCGTGGCGCTTGGGAAGCAAGCGATTCTCAACGGGCAAGTGGGGAGGCGCAGCGCTTTCGTCGCCTTTATAAAGGGATAAGGGCTCCCCATTTTCACCCACACCTTCCTTCTCCTTTGCTCATCCTTGCCTCCTCGAGCTCCAACGCCCTAGTCCAAGTCTTCTCCGCACAGCCAAACATGTCCGGAGTAGGAGGCAAGTGGGTGGCTTCCACCGTGAAGGATAAGCATATCGCGAATCTTTGGGCGGCCGGATACATGGCCGCAGACATAGCGCACCGGCTACCGGACGACGGGCAGGCCATTCCAACCCCGGGACCCCACGAGAGGGTCATGTTTCTCGCCCACTTCGTCCGTGGACTAGGGTTTCCACTTCATCCCTTCGTCCACGGGCTCATGTTCTACTACGGGCTAGATTTCCATGATCTAGCCCCAAACTTCATCCTCAACATCTTGGCATTTATCGTCGTATGCAAGGCCTTCCTACGCATCAAGCCTCACTTCAGCTTGTGGCTACAAATCTTCTGCGTGAAGCCGAAGATCATAGGCGGCCAGCAAGCGGAGTGCGGAGGGGCCATGGTGGGCAAGATGCCTAACGTCACCTGGCTTGACGGCTCCTTCGCGGAGACCATGAAAGGGTGGCAATCGAGGTGGTTCTACATCACCGAGCCACGCGGAGCCAGCTGGGCGGCGGCCCCCGAATTCCGATCCGGAACCCCCATGCGGCTCACCTCCTGGGAAAGGAAGGGCCTGGCCTGGGGAGAACCTGCAGAGCTGACCGGACTCCAAAACTGCAGTAAGAATATGAAGGATAAGAATATCAAGCTTGTCAATGTGATCCAGGTCATGCTCGTTCGCCAGATTCTTCCGTGCCAAAGGCGGGTATTTAATCTGTGGGAGTTCATCCCGACCGAACACCAGACGCTTCGAAAGTTGTATGGCATGACGCACAAAGATGCATAGAAGGCACTGTCCAAGGCCTCCGAAGTACCTCCTCCCACATCCGAGGACCGTGGACTTCATGCCACGCGGCCTCCTCATCCGGTGAGTTTTCTGATTACCATCGGATTTAGTTCTTCCCAATATATTTGTGGGGGAGTCTTGAGTAATTGTGCATATTTGATCAGGATTATGTGGAGACAGCGGAGCGGATTGACTGTCCGGCTCCGCTGCTAGAAGGCCCAGCTGATGCTCTCCTGACGGAGATGCTAGTTTCGGCGCCCTACAAGGCACCGGAGAAGAAGGCCGAAAAGAAGGCCCCGGGGACCAGGAAGGGTCTCCGGCGTAAGGTCGTACTGAACGCCTCGTCCGAAAACGACGAGGCACACTCCTCTGTCGAAGGGGAGGAAGAAGAGGAAGGGGCCTCCCCATCTGGAGAGGATGGGGGGCCTGAGAAGGCGGACCAGGGGGCCGGGAAAGGCTCCCGACGCAAGGCCGTCATACCCTCGTCGTCCGACGATGATGAGGCAGATTCCTCCCGCGGAGGCGGGGGGAAACAAGAAGAAACTCTGCCTCCCTGCACTGGGGGGGGGGAGAAAAACAGGAAAGCCGCCCCGGAGGGGGAGGCTGGGACGTCCAAGAAGGGAAAGGTGTCCCTTCCGGATTACTCCGCCACTGCCGCCCATAGCGAGGAGGAGTGGTTGCCCAGGGGGAAGCCCCTAGTAAGATCGTAAGTATCCATACTCTTTTATACCTTGGCACGACTTTGCTTCATAGTCTTGTTATAACGCTGAATACGTATGCAGTCCGGTCAGGGTCCATCCCGTATCGTCTTCGGATGGGTCCTTGAGTGATTCAGTGATGAACTCGCTCCCAACGGCCACTACTCCTCAGCCTGCGGATGACACGGAGGTGTTGTCCCAAAGGCTCCCAGAGCAGGGGGAGGTGACTCTGGAGACGCCCCAAGGCGGAGTTCCAGATGCCGGACACGCAGGGTACAAGATCCCTGCGGAGCGTGCCGATGAGAGCCTCAGGAAGCCGGGCTCTCAAGCGGATACCGTGCCGGAACCTTCGATGGTTCCGGATGCGGGCGGGTGGCCCCTCGCTAGGGAGGGCGAGCCATCCGTGCCGATGACTTGCGCTACGCCAGAGGCGCTGGATAGTCTTTTGGAAGTGCTTCGCGGCGCTTCCATGGATGAAGAGCACCGTACTCTTATGAGTGCGGTAATTCAGAAGGTTCTATCTGCCAAGAGCGGACTAACCGAAGCCTGCACTAGCCTCCTGACAGGCTTTGAGGTAAGTAATAAAATGTGTGAATTTACCACCCGATAGGTAGTAGCCCCTGATACTCTGTTTGGTGTTCGGAAAGAAAAGCCAAACATAGGGTCCATTATAATCCGCAGGAGTTTAATAGTAAGTGTGCATGTGAATAAGCAGGCAGTGCTGCTTGCCACTACAGTCTGCACAGCCGAGGTCGTGGACTGAAACGGACCTGGAGCAGGTGCAGGGAGAGCTCGGCCTTTCGAAGAGGCAGCTCGAAGAGAACAAAGGTAAGTGGTACCCCATTCGCATATAATGAAGGATAGATAAAATTGGTTATTCTAACGACAAAGCGTCGTGACTTCGTAACAGGGGCCACCACTGAGGTGGCGTCTCTGAAGAAAGCGTTGTCCGAGGCCAAGGACAAAGCGGCTCTGGAGCGCAAGGAGCGCGAGAAGCAAGATGCTAGAGTGGGCGAGGTACAACAAGAGCTCCAGGAGCTCGGCAAGAAGTTCGAGTTCCTGGAGCATGATCTTAAGATGAAAGAGACTAAGCTTGCGAAGGCCCTTGCAGGTGTGAAAGACGCCAAGGCCGAAGCCGAAAAGGCACAGCAGGAAATCCAGACGGCCAAGAAGATAGTGGCGGGTAAGACATTCTTTATGCAAAGCAAGCATGTGGAGGAGGCGTTTCTTTTACTTACCTGTATTTGGAGCTCTCCAGGGGTGTTCGCAGATCTGCCATGCAGCATATCAGACACCGCGGAGTTCTATCGCGCCGAGGAGGGGAGCTCGACGGAGAAGCTGTTATGGTCCCAGTATGCTGGGGCCGAACACCCAATGCCTCTGAGTGACCAACTGAAGCAGTTGGTTGAACTCCACAGGGCGGCCGAAGTGGCTATGAAAGATTTCATAGTCCGGATGTGGCCTGGTGAGCCCCTGCCCACTAGCTACTTTGGCCTGATCAAGCGGATGGTGAATGCCTGTCCGCGACTTGAAGTGATCAAGCGATCTGTTTGCATTGAGGGTGCCCGCCGGTCCTTTGCCCGTGCGAAGGTGCATTAGGGCAAGCTGGATGCGGAGAAGCTGGTGAAGGACGGGCCGCCGGAGGGCAAGGCGCATCGCTGTCCCGAGAAATATTATGATGGCGTTATGAAGGGCGCTCGTCTTGTGGCTGATGAATCTGCCAAGGACACAATCCTTGAGTAAATGTACTTCTGCCATTGTTGTAATATAAAGACGAAGTTATTTGCGCTATATAGTGCTTTTTGATTTAAAATATTACCTTCAGTGCGGCTGTTTATAGAATTCTGAAAGTAGGCCAGTCGTCGGCTTCCGCCCCAGGCAACTAGTACCAGGGTGTTCCTGGAAAAACCCGGACACTCTTTATCCAAATTTTTGGTCCCTTAAGGAGGTGTCCGGCGCAACAAACAAGGCAATCGGACTATGCGGCTTTATAACTTTCACTTAGCCATAGAAGTCTACAATTTTAAATTTCGGCGAAGCCCCTAGAATTCGGAAGGCCGAATTGGGGTGCTATATACGCCTAAATTGGACGAAGCCGATTCCTCGCCTAAAGCGGAAAAAATCTTTAAGGATTTGGAGACCTCTCAAACAGCGATCAGCTCTCGCCGCATCATGCCGGTCAGTTTTCGGCTTTCTCTACTGAGGTGCTCGTCCGGAAGAACGACACAATCGCAGTAGTTCTCCCTGCGCTACCTTAGCCGATATAACGGAACGTAAGGTACCAAAACAAGGGAGCCGGGCAAACCCAACTTTTGACCCAAGACATGATTCGGAGCTAATGCATATAGTGCTATAAGTTCGGGGTGCCGCACTGTTGAAAGTGTTCAGACTTGTCTTGCCGTATTATGGGGCGCTATCAGAAGCCTCTGGCAAACTGAACGTACCAAGGTGTATGGATGCAGTATTAAATAAACATTTATAGAAAAAATGTGCAAAAGGGGAATAATAAGCTGACGCTATATATGATCTCCCATGGATGAGTAATACACTTAAGCGTATGTTTACAATGGGTGCGTTTAAGCAGAAGTAAATAGGACTATTTAACATGTCCTATCCATGGGCAGGCTGCATGTAGGTATATAAAACAGGTATAACGATCGTGAATAGATTCCACCTGGGTATTTCCTTTTGTGCGAAAAGCCTATTGCTCCCTTGGTTTTCTCTCCTATGTAAGTCCGACAATCCGGCGCTCTTGAAGAGGCTGCCCTAAAGCAGTGTCCTGAAAGATAAAAAGGGAGGGTTATGAAGGTATGTGACGGTTATACCGCACTGTTGACTGAGTCACTGCTGCGCCTCCGCCTATGCCCATGGTATTTTGAGTGCGTAATTGTGTACGCGCGACACGAATGCTGCTTTGATGGGGCTCGAGCAGAGGCCAGACTGCTAGTCGCGCTCCTGGCGTGCCTGGTGATCCTGCTGCGGGGTGCTCCGGACTCGCTTGACGGTGCTCAAGGTTGTCATCGCCGGGTTGGTGGTTTGTCGGAGGAGGCCGCATTGTACTTCCGCCGCGAGGGCTGCAGTATGCTCTTCTGTACGGAGAGAGCGGTCCATGTTTCCGTTGACTGTTATGACCCAGCGCGGTCCTGGCATCTTGAGCTTGAGGTATGCATAGTGTGGTACCGCATTGAATCTAGCAAATGCGGTTCGTCAATGCGTGGTAACCACTATGGAAAGGGATGATATCGAAGATTAACTCTTTGCTTCGGAAGTTATCCGGGGATCCGAAGACCACTTCCAATGTTATAGAGCCCGTGCAACGGGCCTCTACTCCAGGAATTACACCCTTAAAGGTGGTTTTGGTGGGCTTGATTCTTGAAGGGTCGATGCCCATTTTTCGCACTGTGTCCTGATAAAGCAGGTTCAGGCTGCTGCCGCCGTCCATAAGGACTCGCGTAAGGTGGAATCTATCGATGATTGGGTCTAGGACCAATGCGGCTAAGCCGCCGTGACGGATGCTGGTAGGGTGATCCCTACGATCAAAGGTGATTGGACAAGCTGACCATGGGTTGAATTTGAGGGCGCCTGGCTCCATCGCATAGACGTCCCGTAGTGCTCGCTTCCGTTCCCGCTTGGGAATGTGGGTGGCGTAGATCATGTTGACCGTTTTCACCTGGGGAGGAATTTTCTTCTGTCCCCCCGTGTTCGGACGCCGGGGCTCCTCGTCATCGTCGTTGTGCAGCCTCTTGTCCTTGTTTTCAGTGTTTATTTTACCGGCCTGTTTGAACACCCAGCAGTCTCTATTGGTGTGGTTGGCTGGCTTGTCCGGGGAGCCGTGAATTTGGCACGAGCGTTCAAGTATGCGGTCCAGACTGGACAGTCCCTAATTGTTTCTTTTGAACGGCTTCTTCCGCTGACCGGATTTGGATCCGCTGAATCCGGCGTTGACTGTCGTGTCTTCAGTGTTGTCGCCGTTGTTCCTTCGCTTATGTCTGTTGCGCCGTGGCTTGCCGTTGTTTTCACGGAGTGCCAGAATGTGGCGTAGTGCTACTGCAAGCCAACCAGTTGTCCTCGCACGTGCAAAAGCGGGTCATTAGTGTCGTGAGAGCTGCCATGGACTTGGGTTTTTCTTGGCCGAGGTGTCGGGTGAGCCACTCGTCACGGATATTATGCTTAAAAGCCGCCAGGGCTTCAGCGTCCGGACAGTCGACTATTTGGTTCTTTTTAGTTAGGAACTGAGTCCAGAATTTCCTGGCTGACTCTCCGGGCTATTGAATGTGGCTCAAGTCATCGGCGTCCGGTGGTCGCACATATGTGCCCTGGAAGTTGTCGAGGAACGCGTCTTCCAGGTTTTCCCAACTGCCAATGGAATTTGCGGGCAGGCTGTTTAGCCAGTGCCGGGCGGGTCCTTTGAGCTTAAGGGGAAGATACTTGATGGCGTGTAGGTCGTCTCCGCGGGCCATGTGAATATGGAGAAGGAAATCTTCGATCCATACTGCGGGGTCTGTTGTGCCATCGTATGATTCGATGTTTACGGGTTTGAACCCTTCTGGGAATTCATGATCCATCACTTCGTCAATGAAGCAGAGGGGGTGCGCGGTGCCTCTGTGCCAGGCTATGTGGCTACGCAGTTCGAATTGGTCTAGGTGGCTATGTTCGGCCCGACCGGACTTGTTGATAGTGTATCTGGCATGACGGTCATCGTCGCATGCTGGGGCACGCCCCCGCGATCCGTAGATCGATCTTGGCTGTCCTGCTTTGTTTTCCGGTATATCTTGCAGGTCTTGCTTATTGCCCCAGGCCGTAGTGTATTGGCGTGGGGGTGCGGGCTGGTATTCGGGCTGATATGTCGTTTTATCTCAGCCACGGGGTGGCTGGTCAGCCGTGGGGCGCTCGAGTCCTTATTCCTCAGCTGTCAGGACTTTAGTCCATCTATCTGTGAGCAGGTATTGATCATCTTGGAGTTGCTGCTGCTTCTTTTTCAGGCTCCTCGCAGTGACCATAAGCCGGCGCTTGAAGCGCTCCTGCTCCACAGGATCCTCAGGCACGCCGAACTCGTCGTTGCCGAGGCTAATCTCGTCTTCGGAGGGGGGGCATGTAGTTGTCCTCCTCCGGATATCCGTCTGTCGCCTGTTTGTCTGGGCTGACCTGCCCGTCTTCCTGCTCGGCCCACTCGAAGGCAGGCTGAGCAGGGTTGTATTCCTCTTCGGCACCATCCGGATTGTTTTCGTCTCCTGGGCCGGTATTGCTGTGGCGGGGCTTGGAGCGGCACCGACGACGCCCATGCTTTGCTTTTCTCCCTGAGGGGTTATCCTCCATTGCCTCATTGCCATTGGTTTCCTTCGGAGTGTCCACCATATATATATATCGTATGAGGAGGTGGCTGTCCACCGCCCTGTGAGCGGTGGTTCCTGTACTTCTCCTGCATCGTCGTCCATACCGTCGATGTCTTCGGAGTCGAAGTCAAGCACGTCGGTTAGATCATGGACCGTGGCAATGAAGTGGGTGGTGGGTGGGAAACGAATTCTTTCATCGCCTGCTTCCCACTCGAGCCGGACATAGTTCGGCCAAGAGCCTCCTGACAAAGAGAGAGACTTTAACGAGTTCAACATGTCGCCAAAGGGCGAGTGATGGAAGATATCCGCGATGGTAAACTCCATTACCGGAGCCCAACCAGGCTCGATGGGCTCAGGAGCGCCCGGACTGGAACCTACAACCGGATACAAGTCCGGGGGTCCGGAGTCACAGGCTTCCTTAGAGGTGAGGCCTGTGTTCGGCTCTACCGCCGATGAGTGTGCGGCCGGTGGGGCGGGGTCCATCCACCCATCCTGGGGCCACGCAGTCTGCTCCGGATTTGGGTCCGGGGCTGCTGCAGGGGTGATATCCCGAGCATTGTCCGACAACAGGTCTAAGTCGTGCTCATTGTGACTGTCCAGCGCTCCTGGCACAGGCCCGATTCCGTCGAATATCATGTCTCCGTGGATATCGGCTATGTAGTTCAGGTTTCTGAACCTAACCTGGTGGTCAGGGGCGTAGCTGTCAATCTGCTCCAGTTGGCCAAGCGAATTGGCCTGCAGCGCGAAACCGCCGAACACGAAGATCTGTCCGGGGAGAAAAGTCTGACCCTAGACTGTATTGTTGACGATTGAAGGAGCCATCAAGCCTTGCAGCAACGACACAGAGGAACTCTCAATGAAAGCACCAATGTCAGTGTCAAAGCCGGCAGATCTCGGGTAGGGGGTCCCAATCTGTGCGTCTTAGGCTGATGGTAACAGGAAGCAAGGGACACAATGTTTACCCAGGTTCGGGCCCTCTCGATGGAGGTAAAAGCCTACTTCCTGCTTGATTGCTATTGATGATATGAGTAGTACAAGAGTAGATCTACGACGAGATCGTAGAGGCTAAACCCTAGAAGCTAGCCTATGATGGTTATGATTGTGATCGTGATCAGTCTTCTAAGGACCAACCTCTCTGGTTTATATAGACACCGGAGAGGGCTAGGGTTTACATGGAGTCGGTTACAAGGAAGGAAATACAATACCCGGATCGCCAAGCTTGTCTTCCACGCAAAGGAGAGTCCCATTCGGATACGGGACGGAGTCTTGAGTCTTGTATCTTCACGCCCCGACAGTCCGGCCAAAGTATATAGTCCGGCTATCCGGATACCCCCTAATCCAGGACTCCCTCACTCCCACCCGCAGCACTGTCGAGCTTTCCAAACCACCAACAAGAGGATGCAACACCGAGCAAGGCTATCATTCATCTCCCCAACACGCAGAACCGCTCACCTCTTCCGCTGACCGGGTTTAGAGCCTCGGAATCTGGCGTTGACTGCCGTATCCTCCTTGTCGTCGCCGTTAATGCGGCGTTTATTTTTGCTTCGACGCGACCTGCCATTGTGGTCCTTGGTATCCGGACTGCCAGAATTTTTACTGAGGTTGTTGCTGCGAGCTAGCCAGCTGTCCTCTCCCGCACAGAAGCGGGTCATTAGAGATGTGAGGGCTGCCATGGATTTCGGCTTTTCCTGTCCTAGGTGCCGGGCTAGCCACTCGTCGCGGATGTTATGTTTGAAGGCTGCGAGGGCCTCTGCATCCGGACAGTCGACGATTTGATTTTTCTTTGTTAAGAACCGTGTCCAGAACTGTCTGGCCGATTCGTCTGGCTGCTGAATTATGTGGCTTAGGTCATCGGCGTCTGGTGGTCGCACATATGTGCCCTAGAAGTTGTCGAGGAATGCGGCTTCCAGGTCTTCCCAACACCCAATTGACTCTGCGGGCAAGCTGTTAAGCCAATGCCGGGCTGGTCCTTTAAGCTTGAGTGGGAGATACTTGATGGCGTGGAGATCGTTGCCGCAGGCCATATGGATGTGAAGGAGATAATCTTCGATCCAAACCGCGGGGTCTGTTGTGCCATCGTAGGATTCAATGTTTACGGGTTTAAACCCTTCAGGGATTTGATGATCCATTACTTCGTCAGTGAAGCATAGCGGGTGTGCGGCGCCTCTATATTGAGCAATATCACGACGTAGCTTGAGTGAGCGTTGTCTGCTGTGTTCGGCCCTGCCGGAGTTATTGTATCCGGCACGACGGTATTCGTCGTGGGTTGTGGGGTGCCCATGTGATCCATAGATGGATCTGGATTGCCTTGCTTTGTCCTCCAATATATCTTGCAAGTCCGGCGCGTTCCCTCTTGGCTTCGTACTTTTGGAGCGATGCCGGGGTACGGTCTTGGTGGAGGGCCTAGATGCCTCTCTGTCGCGACCACGGGGTGGTCGGTCGGCCGTATAGTGTGCTGGTGATGAAGGTATGTATGCTTCCTCCTCTAATCGGGGGAGCAACTTGCATTTTGGGTAGCTTTTGGAGGGGCGTTCGAGTTCGTACTCTTCGGCCGCGAGGACCTCGGTCCATCGATCGGCCAGCAGGTCCTGATCAGCTTGAAGCTGTTGCTGCTTTTTCTTTAGGTTATTTGCTGTGGCGATAAGCCTGCGTTTAAAACGCTCTTGTTCGACGGGATCCTCGGGCACGACAAATTCGTCGTCGTTGAGGCTTGCCTCGTCTTCGGAGGGAGGTATGTAATTATCATTCTCGACCTCTTCATCTGCCGCTCTCTCGTGAGGGCTTGCTTCTGCATCCTCCTGCGCTGAATCTTGCTGGAGGGGATTGTCTTCGGCACTTTCTGGGGTATTATTATCTCCTGTGCCGGAATCTCCATTCTTGCTGTGGCGGGCTTCTTCGCCGTCCCCCTCTTTTGGGGTGTCCACCATGTATATGTCATATGACGAGGTGGTCTTCCAGTGCCCTGTAGGCGCTGGTTCTTGTTCGTCTCCGGCATCGTCGTCCATACCGTCGATGTCTTCGGAGTCGTAGTCTAGCATGTCTGTTAGATCATCGACAGTGGCTACAAAGTGGGTGGTGGGTGGGCTTTGAATTTCTTCGCCGTCCGTGTTCCAACCGTCCTGGCCATAGTCCGGCCAGGTCTCTCCGGATAGCGAGAGATGTTTTAGCGAATTTAGGATGTCGCCAAAGGGCGAGTGTTGGAAGATGTCCGCGGCGGTGAACTCCATGACCGGCGCCCAATCAGATTCGATTGGCAGGGGCGCGGGAGGTTCGGAGTCCGGCAGGGAGTCCGGCACCTCGAAGTCACGAGCTTCGCAAGGGATAAGGTTAGTATTCGGCTCCATCGCCGTGGAAGTTGCAGCCCCCGAGGCGGCGTCCAGCCACCGGTCCTCGATCTGGGCGATCGGCTCCGGACTAAGGGCCGAAGCGGATTCGTGTGCGGCCACCAAGGCACTGTTTGGCGGCAGAGCTAGATCATGCCCATCGTGACAGTGCGGCACGCTCGGCTGTGGCTCGAGCCCGTCGAAGATCAAGTCCCCGCGGATGTCGGCCGTGAAGTTTAGGCTTCCGAACCTGACCTGACGGCCAGGGGCGTAGCTTTCGATCTGCTCCAGATGGCCAAGCGAATTAGCCCGCAGTGCGAAGCCGCCGAATACGAAGATCTGTCCGGGGAGAAAGTCTCACCCTGGACAGCGTTGTTGATTGAAGAAGACATCGAGCCTATCGGTGACGACACAGAGGAACTCTCAATGAAAGCACCAATGGCGGTGTCAAAACCGGCGGATCTCGGGTAGGGGGTCTCGAACTGTGCGTCTAGGCGGATGGTAACAGGAGACGAGGGACACGATGTTTTACCCAGGTTCGGGCCCTCTTGATGGAGGTAAAACCCTACGTCCTGCTTGATTAATATTGATGATATGGGTAGTACAAGAGTGGATCTACCACGAGATCAAGGAGGCTAAACCCTAGAAGCTAGCCTATGGTATGATTGTTGTAATGGAGGTTATATCCTACGGACTAAAGCCCTCCGGTTTATATAGACACCGGAGAGGGCTAGGGTTACACAGAGTCGGTTACAATGGTAGGAGATCTACATATCCGTATCGCCAAGCTTGCCTTCCACGCCAAGGAAAGTCCCATCCGGACACGGGACGGAGTCTTCAATCTTGTATCTTCGTAGTCTTGGAGTCCGGCGGACGATGATAGTCCGGCTGTCCGGACACCCCCTAGTCCAGGACTCCCTCAGTAGCCCCTGAACCAGGCTTCAATGACGATAAGTCCGGCGCGCATAATGTTCGGCATTGCAAGGCGGGTTCCTCCTTTGAATAATCCAGAGAAGATCATGAACACCAGGATAGTGTCCGGCTCTGCAAAACAATTTCCACATTCCACCGTAGAGAGAATAATACATACACAAGTTCAATCTGCTGACGTATTTTGCGGCATGACATCACACCACTACCAAGCCTTTACTTGAATTGTTTTTTATTATACCGCCTCAGCGCGTTTAGCGAAGTGGTTTCCTTGGCACGTCTTGTCGAAGCAGAGATCGTGTTCCCCTTATTCCGGGATTCTCATCAATACGGACGTGGGTAACCCAACCGCGCCATTGATGGTGGCGCTTGGGAGATAAGCGAGTTTTACCAGGCCGGTGGGGGACGCATAGTCTTTGCCTGCCTATATATAAGGGATAAGGATTTACCTTTTCACCTACGCCTTCTTCCTCCTTTGCTTATCCATCTCCGCGCACTCGAGCTCCAACGCCCAAGTTCGCGCATCTCGTCTCGACCTTCTCCGACCATGTCCGGAGCGGGAGGCAAATGGCTGGCCTCCACCGTTAAGGAGGAGCACATCACAAGGCTGCGCAGCACCGGGTACCTTTCCGGCGACGTCGCGCACCGGCTGCCCAACGAGGGGCAACTCATCCCCACCCCCGGGCCCCATGAGAGGGTCGTTTTCCTTCCCCACTTCCTCCGCGGACTGGGCTTTCCACTTCACCCCTTTGTCCGGGGGCTCATGTTCTACTACGGCCTGGATTTCCATGATCTGGCGCCGAACTTCATCCTCAACATCTCGGGGTTTATCGTCGTGTGCGAGGCCTTCCTCTGCATCCAGCCCCACTTCGGCTTGTGGCTCAAGACCTTCAATGTCAAGCCGAAGGTGGTGAAGGGCACTCAAGCGGAGTGCGGAGGCGCCATGTTGGGCAAGATGCCCAACATCCTTTGGTTTGAAGGGGCCTTCGTGGAATCCGTCAAGGGGTGGCAATCGGGGTGGTTCTATACCACTAAGCCGCGCGATCCTACGTGGGCGGCGGCCCCCGAGTTCATATCTGGAATCCCTACGCAGCTCACCTCCTGGAAAGAGAAGGGCTTGCTGTGGGGTAATTCGAAGGAGCTGACGGGACTCCAAGCCTGTATCCAGAAGCTGGTGAACAAGAAGCTCAGGCTGGTTAACGTGGTCCAGGTCATGCTCGTTCGCTAGATTCTCCCATGCCAAGAACGGGCATTTAATCTGTGGGAGTTCAATCCGGAACAGCACCAGGCGTTGAGCGGGCTCTTCGACACAACGTACGAAGGCGCCTGGAGGGTGCTGTTTAAGGGCTCCGAAGCCCCCGCATCCGCGACGGAAGATCGCGGATTTCACTCGCAGCGTCTAGCTGACGAGGGACACTTGTTGTTAATAGTTCGTCCCTAAGCGGGTTTTAATCTCCCTTTTCCTTTGACGGGAATGGATGAAGAAGGCCGAGCAGCTCATCTGCCCAGCTCCCATGCCAGAAGACCCAGTGGACGCCCGCCTAGCGGGGTTACTGGTTCCGGCACCGCACGTGGTGCCGGAGAAGAAGGCCAAGAAGGTGGCCACGGGCACTCGAAAGAGTTCCCGTTTTCAGGTGTCCGACGACTCCGAGGCGGACTCCTCCCCCGAAGATGAGGAGGAGGAAGAAGACTCTCTCCCAGAGGAGGGAGAGAGGAAGAGGAAGGCTTCCCCAACAGGGGAGGCCGAAGGGTCCAAGAGGGGAAGAACTATTCCCCCGGACAGCTCCGCCAACACCAACGTTGGCGTGAAGAGTGGCCCTCAAGGGCCAGGCCTCAGGCGAGATCGTAAGTATCCGGATCCCTGAATGATCTGCAATTTCTTTTGTGTCACATAGTGTCCTTCTAATGCCGCATACTGCCTGCAGTCCGGCCGATGATGATCTCCCCGCTTCATCGAGCGGGTCGTTGGCTCCGTCGGATGTGGATTCCATCCGACTGCCTCCACCCCTCGCCCGATGAGGACGCCGAGGTGGGATCCCAGAAAGGGACCCATCAGGAGGAGGCTCCGGAGGCGCCGCAAGGCAGCCTCCCGGACTTTGCGCCGGACTCTACGCCGGAACCTGCAGTGGTTCCAGAGTCCGGCAGGCGGCCCCTTCGCAAGAAGGGCAAGACCGTGACACCGGCGGCCTCCGTCCAACCGGAGGCGCCGAATAGCTTGCTGGAGGCGCTCATGGTGCGTCCATCGAAGGAGGAACACCGCACTGTTATGAGTGCGGTGATCAGAAGGTTCAGCTCGCCAAGAGCGGGCTGACCGAAGCCTGCAGCAGCCTTCTAACAGGCTTTGAGGTAAGAATTTTGATATATGTAAAATAGTACCACATAGACAGTAGCCCCTGATGCTCGGTTCGGTGTTCGGAAAGAAAAGCCGGACTGAGGATCTAAAAAGATATACACAGGAGTCTAATAAAATATGTCAATATGGGATTGCAGGCTGCGCTGCTGACCTCTGCCGCACTGACTGCGGAGGTCAATGCTTTGAAGCAAAGCCTCGAGCGGTCCGAGAACAAGCTCGCCGTGCAAGAAGCAGCTCGAGGACAAGGAAGGTGAGTAACACCTTATTAAAATTGTAGCTTACAGAAAAGGGTTTGGTTGCAAGAAGAATGACAAGGATAACGTGGGATTGCAGGGGCCACAAACGAGATGGCAGCCCTGAAGGAGGCTGTGTCCGCGGCCGAACGCAATGCGGCCGCGGGATCGGGCAGAGCCGAGAAAAGCCAGGAGGCACGGGTGGTGGAGGTGCGGCAAGAGCTCCAGGCTCTCGATGGAGAAGCATGAGAGTTTGGAGCGCGACTCAAAGACTCATGAGTGCCGAGCTGCGGCCTCGGCTCTCGAAAGTGTCAAGTCCCGCCAAGGCCGAGGCCCATAAGGCCCTTCAGGAAATTGAGGATATGAAGAAAATAGCGGCGGGTAAGGCGTTTTTCAGCAAAGCAAGCATGTTAATGTAAACTACCTGACACTTACCCGATTCGGAGCTCTCCCAGGGGCGTTTGCAGATCTGCCTCGTAGTGTATCCGACGTTGCCGCATTCTACCGTGGCAAGGGAGGGGAGCTCAACGGAGAAAGTCTTCTGGTCTCAGTACGCTGAGGCCGGCCATCCGGTGCCCCCTAGCAACCAGCTGAAGCAGCTGGTCGAACTCCACAAGGTAGCCGAACAGGCCAATGAAGGCCTCATAGTCGGCTGTGGCCTAAGGAGGCCATGCCTGGAGCTACTTCAGCCTGGTGCGCGCGCGCTGGTGGATGCGTGCCGTGGGTTGAAGTCAATCAAGCACTCCGCCTGTATTGAAGGTGCCCAGTCCGAGCCTTGCCGCGCAAAGGTGCACGTGGGGCAGATGGATGCCCAGAAGCTTGTGGACGGACGCGCCACCGCAGGGCAAGGAGCATCCGCTGCCCCGAGATGTATTATAAGAGTGTACTGAAGGGTGCCCGCATTATTGCGGCGTGAGTGTTCCAAAGATGTAATATTTGAGTAGACTCGCATTTTGGGTTATCCTGTGCGCTGAAAACTTCGTTCATATGCGCTAAGCAATGCTTGTTACTTTAAAATATACCTCTGTGGCCGGCTGTTTTATCAAATATGAGAGATGGCAAGTCGTTCAGCTTCAAGCCCCCATGCCACGAGTGCTGGGGTGTTCGGGATAAACTTGAGCACTCTTGTTCCCATTTTTGGGTCCATCTAGGGAGGCGCTCAACACAACGAACAAGGCAACCAGACTTATAATGCTTGAACACTCTCACTTAGCCATAGAATTCTATAATTTTAAATTTCGGCGAAGCCCCTAGTATTCGGAAGACCGAATTGGGGCGCTATCCACGCCTTCGTCGGACATTATCCGGTACTTCGCTCGAAGCGGCATAGGTCTTTAGGGACCCGAAAAGACCTCTCGAACAGCGACCAGTCTCTCGCCTTATCATGCCAGTCAGTTTTAGCTTTCTCCACTGAGGCGCTCGCCCAGCTCAACCGGGGCGCAATCGCAGTGGTTCTCCCAGTGCCACCTTAGCCGACAGAACGGAACGTATGGCACCAAAACGTGGGAGCCGGGCAAACCCAACTATTGACCCAAGACATGATTCGGAGCCGATTCATATAATACTATAAGTTCGGGGTGCCGCACTTGTGAAAGTGTTCGGACTTATCACACCATAATGCGGGGAACATAAGCCCCTGGTGTATTCGGCCGTACCAAAATATACGGGTGCGAGATGTCATTAATGAACATGTGTGTAAAGTAATGCAATAACAGGCAAAAAATGCTGCATTATTTATTCAAGGAATTCTGCTATAAGTGCGGAAGGATACAAATAGTGCGGTAAGCAAGGGATTGGACTAAATAAGCATGTCCCCCTCCAGGGGTGGGCTGCAGACTGGTGTATATAATCGAATTTAATGCTCATAATGGAGACCACCTGAATGTTAACCGCAGCCTTCTTCCCGTCCTGGCTGTTGTATCGTGAGTTCGGCGGGTTCACCGCCGGACAGGGCCTCGGTGAACGGAGTCCTGTGTATACAAAGAAGAAAAAATGATAAAAGAGAGCGACACACTTGGGCGCCCCTGGTGCGGTCGAGCCGCACTCTGGGTCTGCTGTGGTCGTGCCCCTCCCCCTAGGCCCATGGTATCTCCAGAGCGTAATGATGTACGTGGAGGGTTGGTTTTGCAATTATGTGAGGGCTGGGGTTGGGGCCGCATTGCTACGCGCGCTCGGAACGTGCCAGGTGGTCTTGGTTGATGTTGCTCCGGGCCCGTTTGGCTGTGTCCGGCCGTTTAACGGCCGGACTCGAAAATTGCCTTAGAAGGCTGCTTTGTACTTCTGTCGCGAGAGCCGTTGTATGTTCCTCTGTTCGGAGGGAGCGTTCCGTATTTCCGTTGACCGTGATGACTCCACGAGGGCCTGGCATCTTGAGCTTGAGGTATGCATAATGTGGCACCGCGTTGAACTTTGCAAATGCGGTTCATCCGAGTAGAGCGTGATAGCTGCTGCGGAACGGGACTATGTCGAAGATTAACTCCTCGCTCCAGAAATTGTCCGGGGATCCAAAGACCACTTCGAGGGTGACTGAGCCTGTACAATTGGCCTCAACACCTGGTATGACGCCTTTGAAGGTCGTCTTTGTAGGTTTAATCCTTGAGGGGTCTATGCCCATCTTGCGCACTGTGTCCTGATAAAGCAGGTTCAGGCTACTGCCGCCGTCCATCAGGACTCTCGTGAGGTGAAATCCATCGACGATTGTGTCTAAAACCAATGCGGCGAATCTGCCATGGCGGATACTGGTCGGATGGTCTCTTCGATCGAAAGTGATTGGGCAAGAGGACCATGGATTGAACTTCGGGGCGACTGGCTCCATCGCATATATGTCCCTTAGTGCACGCTTCCGCTCCCTCTTGGGTATATGGGTTGCGTATATCATATTCACCGTCCGCACTTGTGGGGGGAAACCCTTCTATCCTCTATTGTTCGGCGGTCGGGTCTCTTCCTCGTCGTCGCTGTGCAGCCCCTTGTCATTGTTTTCGGCAATTAACTTGCCTGCCTGCTTGAATACCCAACAATCTCTGTTGGTGTGATTAGCTGGCTTTTCGGGGGTGCCATGTATCTGACATAAGCGGTCGAGTATTCGGTCCAAATTGGACGGACCCGGAGTGGTTCTTTTGAATGGCTTCTTCCGTTGACCGGGTTTAGAGCCTCGGAATCTGGCGTTGACTGCCGTATCCTCCTTGTCGTCGCCGTTAATGCGGCGTTTATTTTTGCTTCGACGCGACCTGCCATTGTGGTCCTTGGTATCCGGACTGCCAGAATTTTTACTGAGGTTGTTGCTGCGAGCTAGCCAGCTGTCCTCTCCCGCACAGAAGCGGGTCATTAGAGATGTGAGGGCTGCCATGGATTTCGGCTTTTCCTGTCCTAGGTGCCGGGCTAGCCACTCGTCGCGGATGTTATGTTTGAAGGCTGCGAGGGCCTCTGCATCCGGACAGTCGACGATTTGATTTTTCTTTGTTAAGAACCGTGTCCAGAACTGTCTGGCCGATTCGTCTGGCTGCTGAATTATGTGGCTTAGGTCATCGGCGTCTGGTGGTCGCACATATGTGCCCTAGAAGTTGTCGAGGAATGCGGCTTCCAGGTCTTCCCAACACCCAATTGACTCTGCGGGCAAGCTGTTAAGCCAATGCCGGGCTGGTCCTTTAAGCTTGAGTGGGAGATACTTGATGGCGTGGAGATCGTTGCCGCAGGCCATATGGATGTGAAGGAGATAATCTTCGATCCAAACCGCGGGGTCTGTTGTGCCATCGTAGGATTCAATGTTTACGGGTTTAAACCCTTCAGGGATTTGATGATCCATTACTTCGTCAGTGAAGCATAGCGGGTGTGCGGCGCCTCTATATTGAGCAATATCACGACGTAGCTTGAGTGAGCGTTGTCTGCTGTGTTCGGCCCTGCCGGAGTTATTGTATCCGGCACGACGGTATTCGTCGTGGGTTGTGGGGTGCCCACGTGATCCATAGATGGATCTGGATTGCCTTGCTTTGTCCTCCAATATATCTTGCAAGTCCGGCGCGTTCCCTCTTGGCTTCGTACTTTTGGAGCGATGCCGGGGTACGGTCTTGGTGGAGGGCCTAGATGCCTCTCTGTCGCGACCACGGGGTGGTCGGTCGGCCGTATAGTGTGCTGGTGATGAAGGTATGTATGCTTCCTCCTCTAATCGGGGGAGCAACTTGCATTTTGGGTAGCTTTTGGAGGGGCGTTCGAGTTCGTACTCTTCGGCCGCGAGGACCTCGGTCCATCGATCGGCCAGCAGGTCCTGATCAGCTTGAAGCTGTTGCTGCTTTTTCTTTAGGTTATTTGCTGTGGCGATAAGCCTGCGTTTAAAACGCTCTTGTTCGACGGGATCCTCGGGCACGACAAATTCGTTGTCGTTGAGGCTTGCCTCGTCTTCGGAGGGAGGTATGTAATTATCATTCTCGACCTCTTCATCTGCCGCTCTCTCGTGAGGGCTTGCTTCTGCATCCTCCTGCGCTGAATCTTGCTGGAGGGGATTGTCTTCGGCACTTTCTGGGGTATTATTATCTCCTGTGCCGGAATCTCCATTCTTGCTGTGGCGGGCTTCTTCGCCGTCCCCCTCTTTTGGGGTGTCCACCATGTATATGTCATATGACGAGGTGGTCTTCCAGTGCCCTGTAGGCGCTGGTTCTTGTTCGTCTCCGGCATCGTCGTCCATACCGTCGATGTCTTCGGAGTCGTAGTCTAGCATGTCTGTTAGATCATCGACAGTGGCTACAAAGTGGGTGGTGGGTGGGCTTTGAATTTCTTCGCCGTCCGTGTTCCAACCGTCCTGGCCATAGTCCGGCCAGGTCTCTCCGGATAGCGAGAGATGTTTTAGCGAATTTAGGATGTCGCCAAAGGGCGAGTGTTGGAAGATGTCCGCGGCGGTGAACTCCATGACCGGCGCCCAATCAGATTCGATTGGCAGGGGCGCGGGAGGTTCGGAGTCCGGCAGGGAGTCCGGCACCTCGAAGTCACGAGCTTCGCAAGGGATAAGGTTAGTATTCGGCTCCATCGCCGTGGAAGTTGCAGCCCCCGAGGCGGCGTCCAGCCACCGGTCCTCGATCTGGGCGATCGGCTCCGGACTAAGGGCCGAAGCGGATTCGTGTGCGGCCACCAAGGCACTGTTTGGCGGCAGAGCTAGATCATGCCCATCGTGACAGTGCGGCACGCTCGGCTGTGGCTCGAGCCCGTCGAAGATCAAGTCCCCGCGGATGTCGGCCGTGAAGTTTAGGCTTCCGAACCTGACCTGACGGCCAGGGGCGTAGCTTTCGATCTGCTCCAGATGGCCAAGCGAATTAGCCCGCAGTGCGAAGCCGCCGAATACGAAGATCTGTCCGGGGAGAAAAGTCTCACCCTGGACAGCGTTGTTGATTGAAGAAGACATCGAGCCTATCGGTGACGACACAGAGGAACTCTCAATGAAAGCACCAATGGCGGTGTCAAAACCGGCGGATCTCGGGTAGGGGGTCTCGAACTGTGCGTCTAGGCGGATGGTAACAGGAGACGAGGGACACGATGTTTTACCCAGGTTCGGGCCCTCTTGATGGAGGTAAAACCCTACGTCCTGCTTGATTAATATTGATGATATGGGTAGTACAAGAGTGGATCTACCACGAGATCAATGAGGCTAAACCCTAGAAGCTAGCCTATGGTATGATTGTTGTAATGGAGGTTATATCCTACGGACTAAAGCCCTCCGGTTTATATAGACACCGGAGAGGGCTAGGGTTACACAGAGTCGGTTACAATGGTAGGAGATCTACATATCCGTATCGCCAAGCTTGCCTTCCACGCCAAGGAAAGTCCCATCCGGACACGGGACGGAGTCTTCAATCTTGTATCTTCGTAGTCTTGGAGTCCGGCGGACGATGATAGTCCGGCTGTCCGGACACCCCCTAGTCCAGGACTCCCTCACCCTGTCTTTACGTACATAGAACCCCTTGTAATGGAGGATGGCTGGGGTCCTGGCGTACTCTATATAAGCCACCCCCCTCCTCTAGCACAAGGGTTCGCACCCCCTGTAACATCACACACATATAAACCAGTCGACCGCCTCCAGGCACCGAGACGTAGGGCTATTACTTCCTCTGCGAAGGGCCTGAACTCGTAAATCTTGTGTGTACACCTTCACCATAGCAGAGATCTTGCCTCTCCATACCTACCCCCCTCTCTACTGTCAGTCTTAGGACCACGACAGTTGATGCCCACCGTGGGGCAGGTGTCTTAGCGACTTGTTGGTGAAGTTGCAATTTTTCCGATCCCCGTCATCATGGTTTCCGGCGGTGGATTGGCTGAGGGCCGCGAGATCCGTTTCGGCGCGCTCGTTTTCATCGCCGACGACTTCGCCTGGCTTCAGGAAGCTCCCCTTGACGTTGAGGCGCTCCCCGTCCGAGGGGCGACGCACTTTTGCGCGTGCGTACGCGGCGTCCTTCTCTGGCAGCCGTCAACCCAGTATCAGTCGGCACCCATGGTGTCTTCTCTCCTCGCTGTTCGCCGCCGCAAGCGATCTGGTCGGTCGCGGCTTCAGCGGTGGGTGAAACACGCGGTGGCTCGTCATTCGGCCACCCAGCAAGTCGCGGCAATCGAGCTCGACGAAACTCTCTACGGCCTATTCGACTGGCTCTGTCGAGACCGCATCCGAGTGCGATAGCCGCGACCCTGCGGCTGAAGTCTTGATGGTCGACGGACCACATAGCTCGCCTGGTTTCTGCCGCAAAGACGGCGGGGATGGTGGCGGTGATCCGTCGCGTGTCCATGAGGAGTACCATCCCGAACCCTCTCTTTGCAGCAGAGGGAAGAACTTCGTCGCTGCAACATGGATGCACTCCACACGCCCATCGTTGGAGAAACCCCCAAGGCTCGTGCCTTGGAAGAGGTGTGCTTGGCTAATTTGGCTGAGCACACTCGACTGGAGAACCTCCAGCGCGCACTCGACGAGCGTGCTCGGGAGCGGATCCCTGAGTCCAGTCGACGACAGCTTTTTCCGCCTGCACCTAAGGTATACTGCACTCCGATTCAGAATCTCACAGCCGCAGCCCGAATAGCAGAGTCAATTCAGCCTTCCCAGTCAGAGGCTGGAGGAGGTTTGATGTAGATCTGGGCCTTACTCCGGGCAGCAGGAGAACAGAACACAGCGGTGTCTTAGTCGTGGAATAGGATTCATAGCAGATCCGTGGTGGCGGATACAGTTCAGTTTGCCCACAGCCCAAGATCGCTCCTGCGGCGTGAAGGTCGTGGGCAACAGCAGGATCAGTACAGGAACCAGGGGCAATATGATCACCGACTCGGCCGTGACGACCGTCGTCGACTGTCCACACCTCCTCCGAGGAGTGTCTCATATGTGCCTCGGCATTACAATGACAAACGCCTTCACAGTGGCAAGCGCAGAGTCCCGGCCGACCCAAGAGAGCCAGGCTTTGATGCGAGATCTATTCTCATTCAAGGTCTAGTTGACCGGAACAGAGCACACAGAGAAGACCGCGACAGAGATCATCCGACTGGCAGCAGAGTTCATGTTTCAGGTCCAGAATGTTTCAGCAGATCCATCAGGGCTGCAGTGATTCCTCCCAACTTCAGGTTGGCGACCGGAGTCAGCAAGTTGACCGAAGAGTCCAAACAGGAAACTTGGCTTGAGGATTACCGAGTGGCTGTGCAGATTGGTGGTGGAAATGATGAAGTGGCCATGAAGCATCTTCCTCTGATGTTGGAAGGGTCAGCCAGAGCGTGGTTGACTCAGTTAGCCCCTGGCAGTATATTCAGTTGGGAAGAACTTGGCCGAGTATTTGTCAGAACTTTTGAAGGTACTTGCAAGCGGCCAGCAGGGTTGACATAATTGCAGCATTATGTGCAGAAACCGAGTGAGACTCTAAGGGATTTCATTCAGAGGTGGACCACTTTGCATCACACAGTGGAAAATGTATCTGAGCATCAAGCAGTGTGTGCCTTCAAGGAAGGCGTTAAATATCGAGAGCTGGTCCTGAAGATCGGTCGGACTGGAGATATGACTCTGACTTCTATGATGGAAATAGCCACCCGGTACACTAACAGGGAAGAAGAGGTTATACTCCACAGCGGAAAGGGTAAACCAGTCGGCCAAGACGCCTGCGGGGGTAATTCCAATTGGAAACAGAAACATAAGGCCGAGCCTGCAGCACCCAGTGAAATTGCAACAGTGGTTCAAGGAACGTTTAAAGGAAAACCTAAGGGGCCCTGGACCCCTAAGAAGGTAAAAGAATCTGACAAGGACAAGGACGAAGAGGAAGACGATGGATATCCTAAAGTCAATTCCACCCTGGTGATTTTTGCTGATGTTGAGAGCAAAAGTCGATTGAAAGTTATCAATAGAGAAGTAAATGTGGTTGCTCCGGCGATGACGACCACATACCTGAAATGGTCAAAAACAACCATCACATTTGACCAGTCTGATCATCCGGCGCGTATAGCCACCCCTGGGAGGCAAGCGTTGGTGGTTGACCCAGTTGTCGAAGGCACTCGACTGACCAAAGTGCTAATGGATGGTGGTAGCGGCCTGAATATCCTCTATGCTGAAACCTTGAAGGGGATGGGCATTCCGATGTCCAAACTTAGCGAGAGCAATATGAGTTTTCATGGCGTTATCCCTGGAAAGAAAGCTGAATCACTCGGCCAGATCGCCCTTGACATGGTTTTCGGTGATTCCAAGAATTACCGTAAGGAAAAGTTGACATTTGAAGTTGTGGATTTCCGGAGTGCTTATAATGCTATTCTGGGTAGGCCTGCCTATGCACGTTTTATGGCTCGACCATGTTATGTGTACCTCAAGCTGAAGATGCCTGGCCCTAGAGGTGTGATCACAGTCACTGGCAATCGGCAGAAAGCAGAGGAATGCTTTCAGAAGGGTTACAAAATCGCCGATGCACAAATGGCAGCAGTTGAATTGCAGGAGTATCAGAAAAATGCAGATCCGAGTGATTTGTTACGGGCCAAGAAGCCTGCCACAGACTGCATTTCAGTCGTCTGGAGAAACGAAGCCGATTCATATGCACCCGACCGATCCCGATGCTACACCGACTCATATCTCAACAACGCTCGACAGCAAATAGGAAGAAGCGCTCATCCAGTTCCTCCGTGAGAACTGGGACATCTTTGCATGGAAACCTTCTGACATGCCGGGTGTACCCAGGGGACTGGCCGAGCATCGTTTGCGTGTTGATCCGAAGGCAAAACCCGTCAAAGAGCATCTTCGACGGTCCGCCGTGCAGAAGAGAAAAGCAATTGGCGAGGAAGTGGCTCGGCTCCAAGCAGCAAAGTTCATCCGAGAGATCTACCACTCCGAGTGGCTTGCCAATGTGGTCATGGTCCCTAAGAAGGACGATTCACTTTGTATGTGCATTGATTTCAAGCATATCAATCGGGCCTGCCCGAAAGATCATTTCCCTCTCCCCCGCATCGATCAGATTGTTGACTCGACTGCGGGGTGTGAGCGCTTGTCTTTTCTAGATGCATATTCCGGGTATCATCAGATCCGACTGTGATGTCCCGATGAAATAAAAACAGCTTTCATCACCCCATTCGGGTGCTTTTGCTATGTCACCATGCCATTTGGTCTCAAAAATGCCGGCGCCACATTCATGAGGATGATTCATAAGTGCCTGCTCACTCAAATCAGTCGGAATGTGGAAGCATATATGGATGACATTGTGGTCAAGTCGCTTTAAGGTTCCGACATGCTGACAAACCTCGCAGAAACCTTTGCCAACCTAAGAAGGTATGATATCAAGCTTAATCCATCGAAGTGCACATTCGGAGTACCAGGTGGAAAGTTACTCGGTTTCCTCATTTCCGAACAAGGGATCGACGCAAACCCAAAAAAACTTGGTGCCATCCTCCGAATGAAACGCCCTGTGCGTGTGCATGACGTTCAAAAGCTTACTGGTTGTTTGGACGCCTTGAGTCGATTCATTTCTCGTCTGGGTGAAAAGGCTTTACTTCTTTACCGATTGATGAAGAAATCTGATAAGTTCGAGTGGACTGATGAAGCTAACGCAGCGTTTGCAGAGCTCAAAACCCTGCTTTCCACCCAGCCGGTGCTTGCTACGCCAATCAACAAAGAGCCTTTACTACTTTACATTGCAGCCACTGGACAAGTTGTCAGTACAGTACTCACGGCCGAGTGGGAAGAAGAAGGAAAAGCTTATAAAGTTCAGCGCCCAGTGTATTATCTCTCTGAAGTTTTGACTCCATCCAAGCAGAGATATCCACATTATGAGAAGCTTGTTTATAGAATCTACATGACCATGAAGAAGGTTGCACACTGTTTCTCTGATCACTCCATTACAGTCGTCAGCGATGCACCATTATCTGAAATTTTGAACAACAGAAATGCAACTGGTCGAGTGGCAAAATGGGCGATTGAACTCCTTCCATTGGATATCAAGTTTGAGGCAAAGAAAGCTATCAAGTCCCAAGCAATTGCAGATTTCCTTGCCGAGTGGATTGAGCAGAAACTGCCGACTCAAGTTCACTCGAAGCATTGGACCGTGTTCTTTGATGGCTCCAAGATGCTGAATGGTGCCGGTGCTGGGGTAGTATTGGTATCCCCTCGTGGAGACAAGCTTAGCTATGTTCTCCAGATTCATTTTGATTCCTCCAACAATGAAGCTGAATATGAAACACTTTTATATGGGTTGCGTATGGCCATTTCACTTGGCGTCCGTCGCCTTATGGTCTATGGTGACTCGGATTTGGTGGTTAATCAAGTGATGAAAGAGTGGGATATCAGGAGCCTGACTATGACTGGTTATTGCAACGCAGTAAGAAAGTTGGAAAAGAAGTTTGAAGGGTTGGAGCTTCACCATATACCCCGACTGAAAAATCAAGCTGCAGATGAATTGGCAAAGATAGGATCCAAGAGAGAGACCATTCCCAGCAATGTGTTTTTGGAGCATATTCACTCACCTTCAGTTCAGGAAGATCCTTTCACTGAAGAGCCCCCACAGCCTAAGAGTGCCACAGATCTGACTAAAGTCGAAGTTCTAGCTGTGGTCGATTTAGTCATGGAGGTTTTGGTCGTCACTCCTAACTGGACAGTGCCGTACATTGCATACATTCTTAGGAAAGAACTTCCAGAGGATGAAGAATAGGCTCGACAGATAGTCCGACGATCTAAAGCCTTTACTGTGATAAAAGGTCAGTTGTTCAGAGAAAGTGTAACTGGAGTCTGCCAGAAATGCATCATGCCAGAAGAAGGCCGAATGATCCTCAATGATATTCACTCAGGGACCTGTGGTCACCATGCGTCCTCTCGGACCATTGTGGCCAAACCATACTGAGCCGGATTTTACTGGTCACACGCCAACGAGATGGCAAAAGAAATAGTAGACAAATGTGAAGGCTGTCAGTTTTACTCCAACATGTCCCATAAACCTGCGTCAGCTCTGAAGACTATTCCACTCGTCTGGCCTTTCACTGTCTGGGGATTGGAGATGGTTGGACCACAGAGGACTGGCAGGAGTGGATTTACCCATGTGCTGGTAGCAGTCGACAAGTTTACCAAATGGATTGAAGCCAAGCCCATTAAAAACCTTGAAGCAAGTACAGCTGTAAGTTTCATCAGAGAATTGACATTCAGATATGGTGTTCTGCACAACATCATCACTGATAATGGGTCAAACTTCGATTCTGACAAGTTCAGAGCCTTTTGTGCTTCCCAAGGCACAAGGGTCGACTACGCTTCTATCGCCAATCCTCAGTCAAATGGGCAGGCTGAAAGAGCAAATGGATTGATTCTCAAAGGACTGAAACCCCGATTGATGCGTGACCCCAAGCATGCAGCAGGTTCCTGGGTCGATGAACTTCCATCAGTACTTTGGGGATTGAGGAAAACTCCTAATCGGTTGACTGGACGAACTCCATTCTTCTTAGTCCATGGAGATGAAGGTGTACTCCCCAGTGATTTGCTCACAATGCACCCCGAGTCGAACTTTTCTCAGAAGAAGAAGCGGAACAAGCTCTGCAAGATGCGGTTGATCTCTTGGAAGAGGAAAGAGAGATGGCCTTGATTCGGTCGACCATTTATCAGCAAGACCTGCGTCGATTCCACGCCAGAAATGTAAGGGGTCGGGCATTTCAGGAGGGAGACTTGGTTCTTCGAGTGGATCAGCAGAAACCACACAAGCTCGTTCCTGCTTGGTAAGGCCCCTTCATCGTCACCAAAGTGCTCCACAACAGAGCATATCGTCTTTTCAACATCGAACACAATAAAGACGAGCCACACGCTTGGAATGCGGAGCTCCTCCGCCCCTTTTACTCTTAAGCATTTAGACTGTTGAGATGTAATATGTAATACTTTCTAGTTTGATTATCAAAGACATGATTTTACAGTCTTCTAAATGATTGTTGTTCATTTTTTACATGTTCTAAATCCCCCAGTGGGGGCCTTAGTCGCGAATCCGTTTCGCCTAAGTTGAAAAGAAAAATCCTACCGAGTGGTGAGCAAGCCTCTCACTCGGGGGCTTAGCTGCGAATCCGTTTCGCCTAAGTTGAAAAGAAAAATCCTACCGAGTGGTGAGCAAGCCTCCCACTCGGGGGCTTAGCTGCAGTCTAGTACTCGCCTAAGTTTGAAAAATCCTACCGAGTGGTGAGAAATCCTCCCACTCGGGGGCTTAGCTGCAGTCCCATACTCGCCTAAGTACGAAAAATCCTACCGAGTGGTGAGCAAGCCTCCCACTCGGAGGCTTAGCTGTAGTCCAGTACTCGCCTGAGTTTGAAAAATCCTACCGAGTGGTGAGCAATCCTCCCACTCGGGGGCTTAGCTGCAGTCCCGTAATCGCCTAAGTAAGAAAAATCCTACTGAGTGGTGAGCAAGCCTCCCACTCGGAGGCTTAGCTGTAGTCCAGTACTCGCCTAAGTTTGAAAAAAACTACCGAGTGGTGAGCAATCCTCCCACTCGGGCGCTTAGCTGCAGTCACGTACTCGCCTAAGTATGAAAAATCCTACCGAGTGGTGAGCAATCCTCACACTCGGAGGCTTAGCTGCAGTCCAATACTCGCCTAAGTTTGAACAATCCTACCGAGTGGCGAGCAATCCTCACACTCGGAGGCTTAGCTCCAGTCCCGTACTCGCCTAAGTATGAAAAATCCTATCGAGTGGTGAGCAATCCTCACACTTGGAGGCTTAGCTGCAGTCCCGTACTCGCTTAAGTATGAAAAATCCTACCGAGTGGTGAGCAATCCTCCCACTCGGGGGCTTAGCTGCAGTCCAGTACTCGCCTAAGTTTGAAAAATCCTACCGAGTGGTGAGCAATCCTCCCACTCGGGGGCTTAGCTGCAGTCCAGTACTTGCCTAAGTTTGAAAATTCCTACCGAGTGGTGAGCAATCCTCACACTCGGGGGCTTAGCTGCAGTCCCGTACTCGCCTAAGTATGAAAAATCCTACCGAGTGGTGATCAATCCTCCCACTCGGGGCCTTAGCCATATGCACCATTCCGATCCTCAAGGACAGCAAGGTGCGGGTCGGCCTCGACCCCCTCCTAGAGCTGCATCATCAAGAAGAAGGACGAGATTGAGCGTGTTGAAGCCAAATCACTTTCAGGAACATCAAGACCATTGCTGAGTGCCTCGCTGATGTGCTGATCAATGCTGCCAAGGTCTCACCCAACAGCTAATGCCACGACGAGCCACTTTCAGGAACATCAAGACCATTGATGAGTGCCTTGCTGATGAGCTGATCAATGCTGCCAAGGACACATCCAACAGCTAACACCACGGCGAACCGCTTTTAGGAACATCAAGACCATTGTTGAGTGCCTTGCTGATGAGCTGATCAATGCAGCCGAAGGGCTCATCCAACGGCTGCTCCAAACCGATCCGCAAGGACGACGAGGAACGGGTAGACTGCGACCTCTTCCTCAGAACCGCATCAAAAATACAGTAGCTAACCCGAGTGAAGAACAAGTTCCACTCGAAGACAAAACACAACATATTCAAAGATAAACCAAGTTCATAAATCCAAAGGTTCCGAACCACAGATTAAAGTGCTCGAGCGTCAAGCCCGAAGGATTTTTTAGCGATTAAAAAATCACTCGGCATTCCAAGGTAAATAAAGGTGAAGCATAATGTTTTTCACTCGTCAGGAGAAGGGCTGGCTAGATCACAGAAGCTGTCAAGGTCAATGCTGTCCGCAATGCGAGCGGCAGCCTCAAGGAAGGTGTCCATGAAGGATTGGAAGGAGTGCTTCTTAGTATTCGCGACCTTCAGGGCCGCCAGCTTGTCTTCTCTGGCATCCTTGCAGTGCACTCGGACCAATGACAGGGCAACATCAGCACCATAGCGAGCAGATGACTTCTTCCATTCGTGCACTCGGCCAGGGATCTGATTCAGTCGAGTCATCAACGACTCGAGATCTTGTGAAAGCTCCGCCTGGGGCCAGAGTTCGGCATCAACCCGAGTCATCGTTGTCTTCATCCGAGCCAGATAAGCGACAGCACTGTCCATGCGTGATTCCAACCGCAGCAAGTTCATCGCAACGTCATCTTTCACAGGACAATTGATGGGGTCGAGACCCGTCTCGGCCCGCCCAGTCTCAGCTTCAAAATCCGGACAAAGTTCTGCACAATCAGGAAAAGTGGTGAGTCGACAATATAACAAAATATTCCAGTCGACGGTAATTAACCGGTCGAGTGGTGATACTTTGAGCTTCAGGTCCAGTTTCGCAGCAAGTTGTCCCAAATAGGACTCCATTTTGCTCGTCTTGGCTCTGAGGCTTCCGACTTCGTTGGTCA
The DNA here is from genome assembly GCF_018294505.1 of Triticum aestivum. Taxonomy (NCBI): domain Eukaryota; kingdom Viridiplantae; phylum Streptophyta; class Magnoliopsida; order Poales; family Poaceae; genus Triticum; species Triticum aestivum. The sequence goes on from NC_057801.1 coordinate 184,070,363, forward strand.
GGTTCTCCTTGTCCTTTTTCAGTTGCTCAACTTCCTGATTGGCTTCAGAGATGGCAGTCTTCAGCTTTGAGTTCTCCTCTTCCAATTTGCCAACCGAAGCCAGCTTCTTGTCCGCAAGCGCCGTCTTCTCTCGTGCTTCCTTCTGAGCAGCAGCAAGATCCAGATCCTTCTTCTCTAGAGCTTCCTTCATTTTCTCTAAAGAAACAACACTCTTCAGACGAGCTTGAAGCTGACAGTTTTCACTACGCACATCTGCTCGTGTGAAGTCACTCGGTTCAAAGAGACTGAAAGAAACAACACTGAAAAGCGCGAGCCACAAGAAAGTCGAGCTCCAAGATCACAAGACCTCTGCAGTCAGCGAGAGAGATATGTCAGTCGACAGAAACAAAAGACAATGACAGTGAAAGTTACTCTAAGACTACTGCCGAATCACATATTCAACAGTAGTCTCAGGGACTACACCTAGTGGGTGCACTTAGTGTGCCCCCACTGACCTAGAAAAACACTCAGCATGGTCTACCCAGCGTGAGTTAAAAAAACGCAACAAAAGTAGATTCTCAAACCTCAGTCAACTGCCAGCAGTCGACCGTGGTCTCGGGGACTACACCCAGTGGGTGCACTCTGCGTGCCCCCATTGGTTCGGACAAAACATTAAGACTCAGAGCGAGTCGAGTGGAGTGGAAGATCTCTTAAACCTCTAAAGCAAGCACACCCGAGTGGGTGATCGGATATAAAACATAGACTCATGATAGTAGGTTCACATTTTGGACAACATTCAAAAGTTTAGTCGGGAGATCATTGACCTTGACATTGGTCTGCAAAGCGGTGCTGGCGTTATAGGCCACCTGGCTGGCCTCATGCATCACCTTCACCTGCTCCATAACAAGGTTCACCTGGCGAAGAGCCTCCCTGGCAGTACTTGGCGAGTCATCCAGGGTCTGATATGCAGTAAAAAGTGATGGCTCCAAGGCGGCTGAAGCAGCCGCTGGGTCAGATGCGTGGAGTTGCACCGGAGCAGCAGGAGCAGGAACAGTCGACCCCGACGAGCGATCAGTCGTCAGCTGGTTGGTGAATGTGACGTTGGTCCGAACCAGATCTCCAGATCGCTCGACCACCGCCTCAAGCACCGGCGTCGACTGAGGGAGTTGAACTTCAAGCCCTCTCCTGCTTGAACCCTTGTCTCTCTTCCTCCTCTCATGTAGAGGCACTTCTTCTTCTTCATCATCGGGAAGCACGACGATGTCTCGTGGAACTGCAGCAAAAGAAAAACATCAGAAATTCAACTGATCGACAACTCAATCAACTAAGGAAGTTCTCATCGAGCGGACTTACCAGCTCGGGAGGTGGCTGCATTGTTGGTCTCCTTGTCTCCTGGAGCCTTGTCAATATCCATGTCAGTCGCAGCAGAGGTTGGGCTGGAAAGGAACATGATCCATTCGGTCAGAACGGAAGTATCAGTCGGCCTGGATAAACACAAGAAGGAGTCTCACCCTGAGGCAACTGGGACGTCCATCTTGATCCTCGGCAGAGTCTTCTGAGTCTTAGGAGGAGCGACCTTGGGCTGCTTGGCGACCTTCTTTGCTGGCTCCGGAGTCGACGTCCAAGTGCGCTTCTGCGTTTGGGTGCTTGGAGCCACGTTCTTTCCGCGCCCGCCTGCCGGGTCATGTTGTTGCTTGGATCAGCGTTTGGAGCGGGGTGGCGAGTCGACCGCCTCCTCGTCGTCGGACTCCTCGCTCTCCTCCTCGTCATCATCATCTGAAGATTCCCACTCACCGCTCTCCTCTGCACTGGCCTCTCCCTCTTGGCCTTGCTCCAGAACTTGTTCACCATTGGGCATCGAATACATGTCCGTAAAAACCTACAAGACAAGAAGTCGAGTGAAAGTCAGTCGAGCTCAAGAGCAGTCAGAATGTATATGCAAAAATAGTCGGAATGAAGAACAGACCTTGTCGGGCTGATTGTCATCACTGAAGGGGACGACTCTCCTGGCTCCTCTGGGGTTGTCCTTGTTGCCTGTAATGCTCTTCAACCACATGGCCACGGTCTTGGCTGGCACTTCCTCTGGATGAACCCGAGCAGTGTCGTCAGCCCCAAAGTACATCCACATGGGATGGTCACGAGCCTGGAGAGGCTGGATGCCTCGACTGAGAAATACTTCCAGCAGATCCATACCAGTGACACCCTCGTTGATCAGTTGGACCACCCTCTCAACTAGCATGTTTGTCTCCACGTTCTCAGCAGCAGTCACTTTCAGTGAGGAAGGAGTCTGGACACTGTCAAAGGTGGAGTGGAGAAGTCCCGTCGACTGACCTGGGGTTGCGAGGTCCTGGCAGTAGAACCAGGTCGACTGCCAGCCTCTAACCGATTCAGGGAGAGTCATGGAATGGAAAGAGCTCCTCTGCCTTTTTTGGATACCCAAAACCCCACACATCTGAATGACATGGGTTTTCTCGTCACTCGTATTTGCTTTCTTTACTGACTGAGAACGTATGGTGAAAATATGCTTGAAAAGACCCCAGTGCGGTTGACACCCAAGAAAGTTTTTGCACATAGACACGAAGGCAGCAAGGTACGTGATGGTATTGGGAGAAAAGTGATGGAGTTGGGCACCGAAGAAGTTCAAGAATCCCCGGAAGAAGGGGTGCGGAGGAAGCGAGAAGCCCCGGTCGACATGGGTAGCAAGCAGTACACACTCACCCGGTCGAGGTTGCGGCTCTGGCTCTCCCTCAGGCAGCCTTGCTGCACCCTTGGCGATCAGAACGGACTCCACCAGCTCGTCCAGATCTTCCTGCCGGAGCGAAGACCGGATCCAATCACCTTGGATCCAACCTGGAGGTAGCCCCGAGCGCGATGACGACCTGCGATTCTGCTTCTTGCCCTTCGCCGCCCCTGTTGCCTTCTTCGCGTGTTCCAGCGCTGCCGTCTTGTCCTTCACCATAGTGGCGGAGTGGCAGCGTCGAGAGCGGAGGAGCCGGATGCGGTGGAGAATTGGAGGAAGAAGAGAGAAAACCGACGCGCACAGTATAGACGCCTCGGCTTTGTCGCCTTATAAAGGACCGCTTCCAAGTGGCTGACGCGTGGGACCAGACGATCCTGTCAAATCCCGCAACAGTCGCGTGCGTTGTACGTGGCGAAAAAGGTGGCACGGAGATCGATGCGCTCCTGTTTATCCACCCCGCTAACTTCGGCGTGCTCTGATACGTCCATTTTGCATCATGCTTTTATATCGATATTTATTGCATTATGGGCTGTTATTTCACGTTATGTCACAATACTTATGGCTATTCTCTCTTATTTTACAAGGTTTACATGAATAGGGAGAATGCCGGCAGCTGGAATTCTGGGCTGGAAAAGGAGCAAATATTGAAGGACTATTCTGCGCAACTCCAAAAGTCCTGAAACTCCACGGAATACCTTAGAATAAATAAAGAAAAATCGTCGCCAAAGATGAAGGCCAGGGGGCCCACACCCTGCTCACGAGGGTGGGGGGCGCCCCCCTGGGCGCGCCCCCTACCTCGTGGGCCCCCTGGTGGCTCTCCGACGCCCATCTTCTCCCATATGAAGTCTTTCGATGAGAAAAAATAGAGAGAACCTTTCGGGACGAGACTCCGCCGCCACGAGGCGGAACCTTGGCGGAACCAATCTAGGGCTCCGGCAGAGCTGTTCTGCCGGGGACAATTCCCTCCGGGAGGGGGAAATCATCACCATCGTCACACCAACGCTCCTCTCATCGGGAGAGGGCAATCTCCATCAACATCTTCACCAGCACCATCTCATCTCCAAACCCTAGTTCATCTCTTGTATCCAATTCTTGTCTCCAAGTCCGGGATTGGTGCTAGTAGGTTGCTAGTAGTGTTGATTACTCCTTGTAGTTGATGCTAGTTGGTTTATTTGGTGGAAGATCATATGTTCAGATCCTTTATGCACAATATTACCCCTCTGATTATGAACATGAATATGCTTTGTGAGTAGTTACGTTTGTTCCTGAGGACAAGGGAGAAGTCTTGCTATTAGTAGTCATGTGAATTTGGTATTCGTTCGATATTTTGATAAGATGTATGTTGTCTAACCTCTAGTGGTGTTATGTGAACGTCGACTACATAACACTTCACCATTATTTGGGCCTAGAGGAAGGCATTGGGAAGTAATAAGTAGATGATGGGTTGCTAGAGTGACAGAAGCTTAAACCCTAGTTTATGCGTTGCTTCGTAAGGGGCTGATTTGGATCCATATGTTTCATGCTATGGTTAGGTTTACCTTAATACTTTTGTTGTAGTTGCGGATGCTTGCAATAGAGGTTAATCATAAGTGGGATGCTTGTCCAAGTAAGGGCAGTACCCAAGCACTGGTCCACCCACATATCAAATTATCAAAGTACCGAACGCGAATCATATGAGCGTGATGAAAACTAGCTTGACGATATTCCCATGTGTCCTCAGGAGCGCTTTTCCTATTATAAGAGTTTGTCCAGGCTTGTCCTTTGCTACAAAAAGGATTGGGCCACCTTGCTGCACTTTATTTACTTTTGTTACTTGTTGCTCGTTACCATTTATCTTATCACAAAACTATCTGTTACCACTTATTTCTGTACTTGCAGAGAATACCTTGCTGAAAACCGCTTATCATTTCCTTCTGCTCCTTGTTGGGTTCGACACTCTTACTTATCGAAAGGACTACGATAGATCCCCTATACTTGTGGGTCATCAAGACTCTTTTCTGGCGCCGTTGGCGGGGAGTGAAGCGCCTTTGGTAGGTGGAATTTGGTAAGGAAAATTTATTTAGTGTGCTGAAATTTTCTGTCACTTGTTACCATGGAAATTAATTGCTTGAGGGGTTTGTTCGGGGTATCTTCACCCCGTCCAGTTGAGCCAAGAGTTGCTCCTCAACCTACTGAACCTATTGAACCTATTGAAAATGAAACTGCTTTTCAGATTCCTTCGGGTATGATGGAAAAACTGCTAGCTAACACTTTCGCAGGAGATGGAACAAAGCATCCTGACGAACATCTACGCTTTGTGGATGATATTTGTGGACTATTTAAGCTTGCAGGTATACCCGATGATGCCGTTAAGAGGAAGGCTTTCCCTTTGTCTTTGGAGGGAGACGCATTGACATGGTATAGGCTATGTGATGATACGAGATCGTGGAACTATAAAAGATTGAAATTGGAATTTCATCAAAAGTATTACCCTATGCATCTTGTTCATCGTGATCGCAATTATATATATAATTTTTGGCCTCGCAAAGGAGAAAGCATCGCTCAAGCTTGGGGGAGGCTTAAATCAATGTTATATTCATGCCCCAATCATGAGCTCTCAAAATTGACAATTCTCCAGAATTTTTATGCTCGGCTTTCTGATAATAATCGCACCATGCTCGATACTTCTTGTGCTGGCTCTTTTATGATGAAGTCTATTGAATTTGGATGGAATTTATTGGATAGAATTAAACGCAACTCTGAAGATTGGGACCTCGACGAAGGTAAGGAGTCAGGTATGACACCTAAGTTTGATTGTGTTAAATCTTTTATGGATACCGATATTTTCCGTAAGTTTAGCACTAAATATGGACTTGACTCTGAGATAGTAGCTTCTTTCTGTGAATCTTTTGCTACTTATGTTGATCTCCCCAAGGAGAAGTGGTTTAAATATCATCCTCCCATAGAAGTAAAAGTAGCTGCACCTATTAAAGTTGAAGAAAAGATTGTCACTTATAATGATCCTATTGTTCCTACTTCTTATGTTGAGAAACCTCCTTTCCCTGTTAGAATGAAGGATCATGCTAAAGCTTCAACTGTTGTTCGTAAAAGCAATACTAGGACTTATACACCTCCTGAGCAAGTCAAAGTAGAACCCAATATTGCTATTGTTAAAGATCTCTTGTCTGATAATATTGATGGGCATGTTATTCAATTCACTGGTGAAACTGCTAGAATTGCTAAACCCTGTGATAGAGATAAACATAGACCTGTGGTAGGCGTGCCTGTTATTTCTGTTAAAATAGGAGATCATTGTTATCATGGCTTGTGTGATATGGGTGCTAGTGCTAGTGTCATACCCATTGACTTATACAAAGAAATTATGCATGATATTGCACCTGCTGAGTTAGAAGATATTGATGTTACAATTAAACTTGCCAATAGAGATACTATATCTCCAATGGGAATTGTTAGAGATGTTGAAGTCTTGTGTGGGAAAACCAAATATCCCGCTGATTTTCTTGTTCTTGGTTCTCCACAAGATAGCTTTTGTCCCATTATATTTGGTAGACCCTTCTTGCGTACCGTTAATGCTAAGATAGATTGCAAAAAGAATGTTGTTACTGTTGGCATGGATGATATGGTTCATGAGTTTAGTTTCTCTAAATTTAGTAAACAACATCGTGAGGAAGAATTGCCTAGTAAGGATGAAATTATTGGTCTTGATTCTATTGCTGTACCTCCTAGTGATCCTTTAGAACACTATTTGCTAGACCATGAAAATGATATGTTCATGAATGAAAGAAGGGAAATAGATGAAGTATTCTTTAAACAGGAACCTATTCTGCAACACAATTTGCCTGTTGAAATCCTAGGGGATCCTCCTCCACCCAAGGGTGATCCCGTGTTTGAGCTTAAACCGTTGCCTGATAATCTTAAATATGCTTATCTTGATGAAAAGAAAATATATCCTGTTATTATTAGCGCTAACCTTTCAGAGCATGAAGAAGAAAGATTATTGAAAACTCTGAAGAAGCATCGTGCCGCTATTGGATATACTCTGGATGATCTTAAGGGCATCAGTCCCACTCTATGTCAACATAAAATAAATTTGGAAGCTGATGCCAAACCAGTTTGTGATCCTCAACGACGTTTGAATCCTAAAATGAAAGAAGTGGTAAGAAAAGAAATACTCAAGCTTCTGGAGGCAGGTATAATTTATCCCGTTGCTGATAGTCAGTGGGTAAGTCCTGTCCATTGTGTCCCTAAGAAGGGAGGTATTACTGTTGTCCCTAATGATAAAGATGAATTGATTCCGCAAAGAATTATCACAGGTTATAGGATGGTAATTGATTTCCGCAAATTAAATAAGGCTACTAAGAAAGATCATTACCCCTTACCTTTTATTGATCAAATGCTAGAAAGATTATGCAAACATACACATTATTGCTTTCTAGATGGTTACTCTGGTTTTTCTCAAATACCTGTGTCGGCTAAAGACCAATCAAAGACTACTTTTACATGCCCTTTTGGTACTTTTGCTTATAGACGTATGCCTTTTGGTTTATGTAATGCACCTGCTACCTTTCAAAGATGCATGATGGCTATATTCTCTGACTTTTGTGAGAAAATTTGTGAGGTTTTCATGGACGACTTTTCCGTCTATGGTTCCTCTTTTGATGATTGCTTGAGCAATCTTGCTCGAGTTTTGCAGAGATGTGAAGAAACTAATCTTGTCTTGAATTGGGAAAAGTGCCACTTTATGGTTAATGAAGGTATTGTCTTGGGGCACAAAGTTTCTGAAAGAGGTATTGAAGTTGATAAAGCCAAGGTTGATGCTATTGAAAAGATGCCATGTCCCAAGGACATCAAAGGTATAAGAAGTTTCCTTGGTCACGCCGGATTTTATAGGAGGTTCATCAAGGACTTCTCAAAAATCTCTCGGCCTCTGACTAATTTATTACAAAAAGATGTACCATTTGTCTTTGATGATGATTGTGTAGAAGCATTTGAAATACTTAAGAAAGCATTAGTCTCTGCACCTGTTGTTCAGCCACCTGATTGGAATTTACCCTTTGAAATTATGTGTGATGCTAGTGATTATGCTGTAGGTGCTGTTCTAGGGCAAAGAGTTGATAAGAAATTGAATGTTATCCATTATGCTAGTAAGACTCTAGACAATGCTCAAAGAAATTATGCTACTACCGAAAAGGAACTTTTAGCGGTTGTATTTGCTTGTGATAAATTCAGACCCTATATTGTTGATTCTAGAGTAACTATTCATACAGATCATGCTGCTATTAAATATCTTATGGAAAAGAAAGATGCAAACCTAGACTCATTAGATGGGTTCTCTTGCTTCAAGAATTTGATTTACATATTGTTGATAGAAAAGGAGCTGAGAACCCCGTTGCAGACAACTTGTCTAGGCTAGAGAATGTTCTTGATGACCCACTACCTATTGATGATAGCTTTCCTGATGAGCAATTAAATGTCATAAGTACTTCTCGTAGCACTCCTTGGTATGCTGATTATGCTAATTATATTGTTGCTAAATTTATACCGCCTAGCTTCACATACCAACAAAAGAAAAAGTTTTTCTATGACTTGCGACATTACTTTTGGGATGACCCACATCTTTATAAAGAAGGAGTAGATGGTGTTATTAGACGTTGTGTACCTGAGCATGAACAGGAACAGATCCTACGCAAGTGTCACTCCGAAGCTTATGGAGGACATCACGCTGGAGATAGAACTGCACATAAGGTATTGCAATCCGGGTTTTATTGGCCTACTCTCTTCAAGGATGCCCGTAAGTTTGTTTTGTCTTGTGATGAATGTCAAAGAATTGGTAATATCAGTAGACGTCAAGAAATGCCTATGAATTATTCACTTGTTATTGAGCCATTTGATGTTTGGGGCTTTGATTATATGGGACCTTTTCCTGCCTCTAATGGTTACACTCATATTCTAGTTGCTGTTGATTACGTTACTAAGTGGGTAGAAGCTATTCCAACTAGTAGTGCTGATCATAACACTTCTATTAAAATGCTTAAGGAAGTTATTTTTCCGAGGTTTGGAGTCCCTAGATACTTAATGACTGATGGTGGTTCACACTTTATTCATGGTGCTTTCCGTAAGATGCTTGCTAAATACGACGTTAATCATAGAATTGCATCTCCATATCACCCGCAGTCTAGTGGTCAGGTAGAATTGAGCAATAGAGAGCTCAAATTAATTTTGCAAAAGACTGTCAATAGGTCTAGAAAGAATTGGTCCAAAAAACTGGATGATGCATTATGGGCCTATAGAACTGCATATAAAAATCCTATGGGTATGTCTCCGTATAAGATGGTTTATGGAAAAGCATGTCATTTACCTCTCGAACTAGAACATAAGGCATATTGGGCTATTAAGGAGCTCAACTATGATTTCAAACTTGCCGGTGAGAAGAGGTTATTTGATATTAGCTCACTTGATGAATGGAGAACCCAAGCTTATGAAAATGCCAAGTTGTTTAAAGAAAAGGTTAAAAGGTGGCATGACAAAAGGATACAAAAGCGTGAGTTTAATGTAGGTGATTATGTATTGCTATACAACTCTCGTTTAAGATTTTTTGCAGGAAAACTTCTCTCCAAATGGGAAGGTCCTTACGTTATCGAGGAGGTCTATCGTTCCGGTGCCATAAAAATCAACAACTTCGCAGGCACAAATCCGAAGGTGGTGAACGGTCAAAGAATCAAACACTATATCTCAGGTAATCCTATAAATGTTGAAACTAATGTTATTGAAACCGTAACCCCGGAGGAATACATAAGGGACACTTTCCAGAATGTTCCAGACTCCGAAAAGGAATAGGTATGTGGTACGTTAAGTAAGCCGACTCCAAAACAATTTTTAAGGCAATATTTCTCCGTTTTGGAATATTTAGAAAAAAAGAAAAATAAGTAGCAGTCCGGGGAGGACACGAGGCCTCCATGAGGGTGGAGGACGCGCCCTAGCCCCCTAGGCGCGCCCCCCTACCTCGTGAGCACCTCGTGTGCCCTCCAGACTCCGTTTCCTTGCACAGTACGTATTTTGGTCGGTAAAAATTCATTATATACACTCCCAAAGGTTTTGACTCTCGTATCACGCAAATATCCTCTGTTTTTTGTTTCGAGCTGTTGCTGCTGCAGATAAGAGCAAGATGTCTTCCCAAGAGTCAGTCGGGGAGAGCCGGGTATCTAACCCGGCACCGGAACCAAGGGCAAACAGTGACGCTGACCACTTTGGGTCGGCAACAGAGGAAGAGATGGAGGCTAACCTAATGAGAGTAGATGCCATGGAAGATCAAGAAGTCACCTCTCGCTTCCGAGCTGGGTTTACGATTGGGGAACTATAGATCTCAGCTATTCCAAACTCGGTTATCCCTTCCAATGTTAAATTTCTTTCCTATGAAAATATGAGGAGAAGTATCTCTGGTTCTCCCGCAGCTATGCAACACCCCTGGGTGCAAGGAGCCTTAGCCGTTACAGGAAAGCTTCGCAAGGAAATAATGGACCTCAAGCAGCAGGTCAATAAGCTCGAGGAGGAGAACCGTATTCTGAGGGGGATCATCGCTAAGAATATTACGCCAACAACAAAGAAGGAGACATAATCACATGGGTATGGGCACTCCCCTTGGCAACTGCCAAGCTTGGGGGAGGTGCCCTGGTATCGTATCACCATCACAACTCCTATCTTTACCAGTTTTTCTTAGTTCGATCCTATTAGTAGTATCTTGATTTAGTAGAATAAAGTCATGGCATGATCTAGTTTTGAGTTTTGCTTTATGGTCCTTCTTTGTAATCAAGTCCGTGAGCTATATAATAAAGATTAGTGTTGAGTCAAGGGCTTGAGTATTTTGCCATGATCTTGGGTGATTAGAAGAAAAAGAATAAAAAGAATCAAGAGTTCATATTAATCTTATTGAAAGTAATGACTTCACATAGAAAGAGTATGATGATTTAAAGTTGTTGGGAGTTGGCAAATATAGCTTTGGTCATCGTTGCAATTAATAGGAAGTACTAAGGAAAGAGAGGTTTCACATATAGATATATTATCATTGACATCTTTTATGATTGGGAGCACTCATTAAAATATGACATGCTAAAGAGTTGATGTTGGACAAGGAAGACAACATAATGAGTTATGTCCTCTTACATCTGAGATAAAGTATGTTGTCATGGTTCCTCTACCGTGTTGAGTTTGCCTTTCCCCCTCATGCTAGCCAATCTTCAGCACTAAGTAGAAATACTACTTGTGCTTACAAATACCCTTAAACCAGTTTTGCCATGAGAGTCCACCACATCTACCTATGGATTGAGTAAGATCCTTCAAGAAAGATGTCATCGGTGCAAGCAATAAAAAATTTACTCTCTAAATATGCATGACTTATTAGTGCAGAGAAATAAGCTTTGTACGAACTTGTTGTGGACGCAATAAAAGCGACGGACTGCATAATAAAGGTTCACATGCAAGGGGCAATATAAAGTGACGTTCTTTTGCATTAAGATTTTGTGCATCAACCCTAAACGCGCATGACAACCTCTGCTTCCCTCTGCGAAGGGCCTATCTTTTATTATTATCCTCTACCCTATGCAAGAGTCACGGTGATCTTCACCCTTCCTTTTTCATTTTATCCTTTGGCAAGCTCAGCATGTTGGAAAGAACGTGATATATATATCTAATTGGATGTGGAGGAGCGTGAATTATTATTGTTGACATTACCCTTGAGGTAAAAGGTTGTGGGGCAAAAACTATAAGCCCCTATCTTTCTCTGTGTCCGATTAAAAGTCTGTAACCACAAGTATCGCGTGAGTGTTAGCAATTATGAAGAACTAAGTGATAGTTGAGTATGTGGACTTGCTTTTAAGCTCTGACATAGACTCTTTCCGATGTTATGATAAATTGCAATTGCTTCAATGACTGAGATTATAATTGTTGGTGCCCAATAAAGTTTCTGATTCATATTTTGGCTTTGTGAAAAGATCATCACTTGAACATAAGTAATCTTATGACAAAATCTATATATGTTGCTATTATGAAATAATCATGATGCCTTCATGTCCGTATTTTATTTTTATCGATGCCTCTACCTCTAAACATGAGGACATATTTATTGGTATTGGCTTTTCGCTTGAGGACAAGCGAGGTCTAAGCTTGGGGGAGTTGATACGTCCATTTTGCATCATGCTTTTATATCGATATTTATTGCATTATGGGCTGTTATTTCACGTTATCTCACGATACTTATGGCTATTCTCTCTTATTTTACAGGGTTTACATGAAGAGGGAGAATGTCGGAAGCTCGAATTCTGGGCTGGAAAAGGCGCAAATATTGAAGGACTATTCTGCGCAACTCCAAAAGTCCTGAAACTCCACAGAATACCTTAGAATAAATAAAGAAAAATCATCGCCAAAGATGAAGGCCAGGGGGGCCACACCCTGCTCACGAGGGTGGGGGGCGCGCCCCCCTACCTCGTGGGCCCCCTGGTGGCTCTCCGACGCCCATGTTCTCCCATATGAAGTCTTTCGATGAGAAAAAAATAGGAGAGAACCTTTCGGGACGAGACTCCACCGCCACGAGGCGGAACCTTGGCGGAGCCAATCTAGGGCTCCGGCAAAGCTGTTCTGCCGGGGAAAATTCCCTCCGGGAGGGGGAAATCATCACCATCGTTATCACCAACGCTCCTCTCATCCGGAGAGGGCAATCTCCATCAACATCTTCACCACACCATCTCATCTCCAAACCCTAGTTCATCTCTTGTATCCAATTCTTGTCTCCAAGTCCGGGATTGGTGCTAGTAGGTAGCTAGTAGTGTTGATTACTCCTTGTAGTTGATGCTAGTTGGTTTATTTGGTGGAAGATCATATGTTCAGATCCTTTATGCACAATATTACCCCTCTGATTATGAACATGAATATGCTTTGTGAGTAGTTACGTTTGTTCCTGAGGACAAGGGAGAAGTCTTGCTATTAGTAGTCATGTGAATTTGGTATTCGTTCGATATTTTGATAAGATGTATGTTGTCTAACCTCTAGTGGTGTTATGTGAACGTCGACTACATAACACTTCACCATTATTTGGGCCTAGAGGAAGGCATTGGGAAGTAATAAGTAGATGATGGGTTGCTAGAGTGACAGAAGCTTAAACCCTAGTTTATGCGTTGCTTCGTAAGGGGTTGATTTGGATCCATATGTTTCATGCTATGGTTAGGTTTACCTTAATACTTTTGTTGTAGTTGCGGATGCTTGCAATAGAGGTTAATCATAAGTGGGATGCTTGGCCAAGTAAGGGCAGTACCCAAGCACCGGTCCACCCACATATCAAATTATCAAAGTACCGAACGCGAATCATGTGAGCGTGATGAAAACTAGCTTGACGATATTCCCATGTGTCCTCGGGAGCGCTTTTCCTATTATAAGAGTTTGTCCAGGCTTGTCTTTTGCTACAAAAAGGATTGGGCCACCTTGATGCACTTTATTTACTTTTGTTACTTGTTGCTCGTTACCATTTATCTTATCACAAAACTATCTATTACCACTTATTTCAGTACTAGCAGAGAATAACTTGCTGAAAACCGCTTATCACTTCCTTCTGCTCCTCGTTGGGTTCGACACTCTTACTTATCGAAAGGACTACGATAGATCCCCTATACTTGTGGGTCATCATGCTCCATCCCGCGTGCTTACCGGAAATTTTGAATCCCGTGAAATCCGGGATACACTACAATCAATCGCACCAAAGATTATGCGCCCCAAAGCAATACTCGGTAGATGATGTCACAAGTTCACTCAACGATTTTCTGAATCGATCAAGGCGACTGAATCGAAGCTGAAGTTTCAACAGGAGTCCTCCATCCGACGTGAAACACTCGCGAGACGCAAAGCTCAGAGCAAGTTCAACTTCAACCTACTTTCCACTCAGACCTTAACTCATTCGGGGGCTACTGATGAGGATACAGACCCGAGATAGGGTCATAGGCCTGACCTATGTGCCCTACCCAAGGTCACTACCCTAGAAGCAAAGAAGTCCAAGAGATGACAAAGAACCCCCAGTCAAGGGTGTCGAGTGCAATCCACTCGGCCAATCATATCACTCGGGTACCCTTCTTACCTGAGTCACCTGACCATACAATGAACCACTCGACCTACTGAAGATCAGGAGTCACTCAGCACTGTAACGGTCAGGCATTCGCTCTGGAGTCTTAAAGGTCATTAATAGCACTTATAGTTGGCGTTACCAGTAATGCCCTGTGTTTATGTACATTGAACCCCTTGTAATGGAGGGTGGCTGGGGTCCTGGCGCACTCTATATAAGCCACCCCCCTCCTGTGGCACAAGGGTTCGCACCCCCTGTAACATCACACACATATAAACCAGTCGACCGCCTCCGGGCACCGAGACATAGGGCTATTACTTCCTCGGCGAAGCGCCTGAACTCGTAAATCTTGTGTGTACACCTTCACCATAGCAGTGATCTTGCCTCTCCATACCTACCCCCCTCTCTACTGTCAGTCTTAGGACCACGACACCCGTGGCCCCGCCAACAATTTCTGGGCTCTCGGATCTGAGGCCTCGGACTCTGATCCCGACTCCTCACCCCCTCCCCCACTCGGCATCGCAGTGTGTGTTGCTCGTCATCTCTGCTCCATCGCGTTGTCGTAAATTTGCACCCGGCGGACGCGGCCTCCCTGCTCCCGCTCCACTCGCCGGTGCTGGCTGGACTCGCATTTCACGCTGACGATGTAGGGTTCCTCCGTCGTCTCCTGCCCGCGGCATCCTTGGTCCCGGGCAGTGCCGTGCACTTGCGTTGGTCCAGGATTCCTTCCCTCCCTCCCCGCCCGCCTCTTCCTTCTCTACTTCGCCCTCTGGCTCGCTGGCGGCCTTGGCGGTGGTGGCCGGGTCGGCCGAAACCCTAGATCTGCTGGTGCCAGCCGCTGTGGTGCCTGACCCTGGATTTTGGAACTCCGCGCCTCCTGGTGGGCCTAGTGGGCCGGGGCCCCCCTCTACCTTTCTAGCATGGTGGAGTTGCCCCCTCTTCCTCTCATGGTTCTTGGGCCTCGGGTGGCCCAGGCCCACCCTACCCCCCCCCCCCGCTCTCCCTCTAGCCCAACCGATTGGCCCCGGCCTGGCGCGGTTGGGGTATATATGGGTTCGGAGGGGCTCGCTCCCCCCCATTTCTAGGGTTCCCAGCCTCCCATTTTGACTTGCGTCGCCACCGCTTCCACATTCGCTTCTTCTCTAGATCTATTCCTCCTCCGCCTCTCTCCCTCTCGTTTACGTCGGTCCTCTCGATGGACGCTCGCGCGGCTCCTCTAGCAAGGCCTTGTCCAGCCAGAAGCACCGGCGGGAGGGCTTTGTTGAGGGGGAGGTGGGTCTAGAGTACGAGGCGGCCCTGCGCTCCAAGCTCCAGGCAGATCGTACTCGGGAGGAGGTGGCCCCGATGGAGCCCGGCAGCCCCTCGTCCCTTGAATCTGGCTCTGTGGCGGCTGGGCCCTCTGTCCTCCTTGGTGGCTCCTCGTCGCGTCCCTCGGACCACTGGGAGGTGAAGGAAATATGCCCTAGAGGCAATAATAAAGTTATTATTTATTTCCTTATTTCATGATAAATGTTTGTTATTCATGCTAGAATTGTATTAACCGAAAACTTAGTACATGTGTGAATACATAGACAAAACATAGTGTCCGTAGTATGCCTCTACTTGACTAGCTCGTCAATCAAAGATGCCATGTTTCCTAACCATAGACATGTGTTGTCATTTGATTAACGGGATCACATCATTAGGAGAATGATGTGACGGACATGACCATCCGTTAGCATAGCATTATGATCGTTAGAGTTTCATTGCTACTGCTCTCTTCATGACTTATACATGTTCCTCAGACTATGAGATTATGCAACTCCTGAATACTGTAGGAACACTTTATGTGCTACCAAATGTCATAACATAAATTGGTGATTATAAAGGTGCTCTACAGGTGTCTCCAAAGGTGTTTGTTGGGTTGGCATAGATCGAGATTAGGATTTGTCACTCCGTGTTTCGAAGAGGTATCTCTGGGCCCTCTCGGTAATACTCATCACTATAAGCCTTGCAAACATTATGACTAATGAGTTAGTGGCGGGATGAGTATTACGGAACGAGTAAAGAGACTTGCCGGTAACGAAATTGAACTAGGTATGATGATACCAACGATCGAATCTTGGACAAGTAACATATAATGACAAACGGAACAAATTATGTTGTTATGCGGTTTGACTGATAAAGATCTACGTAGAATATGTAGGAGCCAGTATGATCATCCAGGTTCCGCTATTGGTTATTGACCGGAGATGTGTCTCGGTCATGTCTACATAGTTCTCAAACCCGTAGGGTCCGCATGCTTAACTTTCAAGGACGATTTGTATTATGAGTTATGTGATTTGATGACCGAAGTTTATTCCGAGTCCCGGATGAGATCACAGATGTGACGAGGAGTCTCGAAATGGTCGAGACGTAAAAATCGATATATTTGAAGGCTATATTCGGACATCGGAAAGGTTCCGAGTGATTCGGCTATTTTTCGGAGTACCGGAGAGTTACAGGAATTCGCCGGGGGCAGTAGTGGGCCTTAATGGGCCATACGGGAAAGGAGAGAAGGGCCTCAAGGGGTGGTTGCGCGCCCGCTATGGGCTGGTCCAAATTGGACTAGGAGGGGACGGCGCCCGCCTTGTTCCTTCTCCCCTCTTCCTCCTTCCCTCCTTCTCCTACTAGGAATAGGAAAGAGGAGGGGAATCCTACTTGGACTGGGGAGTCCTAGTAGGATTCCCCACACCTGGTGCCCCCCTTGGGCCGGCCACCTCTTTCCTCCCCTCCTTTATATACGTGGCCAGGGGGCACCCCATATACACACAAGTTGATCTTTTAGCCGTGTGCGGTGCCCCCCTCCACAGTTACACACCTCAGTCATATCGTCGTAGTGCTTAGGCGAAGCCCTGTGCCGGTAACTTCATCATCACCATCACCACACTGTCGTGATGATGGAACTCTCCCTCGGCCTCAGCTGGATCTAGAGTTTGAGGGACGTCACCGAGCTGAACGTGTGCAGATCGCGGAGGTGCCGTGCATTCAGTACTTGATCGGTTGGATCGCGAAGATGTTCGGCTACATCAACCGCGTTACTTAATGCTTCCACTTTCGGTCTACGAGGGTACGTGGACACACTCTCCCCTCACGTTGCTATGCATCACCTAGATTGATCTTGTGTGATCGTAGGAAAATTTTGAAATTACTATGTTCCCCAACAGTGGCATCCGAGTCAGGTCTATGCGTAGATGTTATATGCACGAGTAGAACACAAAGAGTTGTGGGCGATAATAGTCATACTACTTACTAGCATGTCATACTTTGATTCAACGGTATTGTTAGATTAAGCGGCCTAGACCGACAATACATGACCGCGTTCATGAGACTGGTTCTACCGACGTGCTTCGCACACAGGTGGCTAGTGGGTGTTTGTTTCTCCAACTTTAGTTGAATCGAGTTTGACTATGCCCGGTCCTTTTTGAAGGTTAAAACAACACACTTGACGAAAAATCGTTATGGTTTTGATGCGTAGGTAAGAATGGTTCTTGCTAGAATCCTGTAGCAGCCACGTAAAACTTGCAACAACAAAGTAGAGGGTGTCTAACTTGTTTTTGCAGGGCTTGCTGTGATGTGATATGGTCAAGATATGAAGTGATATAATTTCATGTATGAGATGATCATGTTTTGTAACAAAGTTATCGGCAACTGGCAGGAGCCATATGGTTTTTGCTTTATTGTATGCAATGCAATCGCCATGTAATTGTTTTAGTTTATCACTAAGCGGTAGCGATAGTCGTAGTAAAAATAGTTGGCAAGACAACAACGATGCTATGATGGAGATCAAGGTGCCGCACCGGTGACAATGGAGATCATGACGATGCTTCGGTGATGGAGATCATGAGCACAAGATGATGATGGCCATATCATGTCATATATTTTGATTGCATGTGATGTTTATCTTTTATGCATCTTATTTTTCTTAATACGTGGTAGCATTATAAGATGATCCCTTACTAAATTTCAAGGTATAAGTGTTCTCCCTGAGTATGCACCATTGCTACAGTTCTTTGTGCCGAGACACCACGTGATGATCAGGTGTGATAAGCTCTATGATCACATACAATGGGTGCAAGCCAGTTTTGCACACGCAGAATACTCGGGTTAAACTTGACGAGCCTAGCATATGCAGATATGGCCTCGGAACACTAGAGACCGAAAGGTCGAGCATGAATCATATAGTAGATATGATCAACATAGTGATGTTCACCATTGAAAACTACTCCATCTCACGTGATGATCGGACATGGTTTAGTTGATTTGGATCATGTGGTCATTTAGACGACTAGAGGGATGTCTCTCCAAATGGGAGTTCTTAAGTAATATGATTAATTTAACTTTAATTTATCATGAACTTAGTCCTGATAGTATTTTGCAAATTATGTTGTAGATCAAGTAGCTCGCGTTGTAGATTCCCTATGTTTTTTATATGTTCCTAGAGAAAACTAAGTTGAAAGATGATAGTAGCAATGATGCGGACTGAGTCCGTGATCTGAGGTTTATCCTCATTGCTGCACAGAAGAATTATGTCCTTGATGCACCGCTAGGTGACAAAACTATTGCAGGAGCAGATGCAGACATTATGAACGTTTGGCTACCTTAATATGATGACTACTTTATAGTTTAGTGCACCATGCTTTACGGTTTAGAATCGGGACTTCAAAGACGTTTTGAATGTCATGGACCATATGAGATGCTCCAGGAGTTGAAGTTAATATTTCAAGCAAATACCCGAGTTGAGAGATATGAAGTCTCCAACAAGTTCTATAGCTAAAAGATGGAGGAGAATAGCTTAAGCAGTGAGCATGTGCTCAGATTGTCTGGGCACTACAATCGTTTGAATCAAGTGGGAGTTAATCTTCCAGATAAGATAGTGATCGATAGAGTTCTCTAGTCACCATCACCAAGTTACTGGAACTTCGTGATGAACTTTAATATGCAAGGGATGATGAAAGAAATTCCCGAGCTCTTCGTGATGCTGAAATCAATGAAGGTAGAAATCAAGGAAAAGCATCAAGTATTGATGATTAAAAAAGACCACTAGTTTCAAGTAAAGGGCAAAGGGAAAGAAAAGGAACTTCAAGAAGAATGGCAAGCAAGTTTTCACTCCCGTGAAGAAGCCCAAAGCTGGACCTAAGCCTAAAACTATGTGCTTCTACTGCAAAGGAAATGGTCACTGGAAGCGGAGTTACCCCAAATATTTGGCGGATAAGAAGGATGGCAAAGTGAACAAAGGTATATGTGATATACATATTATTGATATGTACCTTACTAGTGCTCGTAGTAATCCCTGGGTATTTGATACTTGTTCGGTTGCTAAGATTAGTAACTCGAAACAGGAGTTGCAAAATAAATAGAGACTAGTTGAGGATGAAGTGACGATGTGTGTTGGAAATGGTTCCAAGATTGATATGATCATCATCTGGAACTCCCTATACTTTTGTGATTAGTGTTGAACCTAAATAAATGTTATTTAGTGTTTGCCTTGAATATGAATATGATTAGATCATGTTAATTGCAATACGGTTATTCATTTAAGACAAAGAATAATTGTTATTTTGTTTACATGAATAAAACCTTCTATGCTCATACACCCAATGTTGATGGTTTATTGAATCTCGATCGTGGTAATACACATATTCATAGTATTGATGCCAAAAGATGCAAAGTTGATAATGATAGTGCAACTTATTTGTGGCACTGCCGTTTGGGACATATCAGTGTAAAGCGCATGAAGAAACTCCATGCTGATGGACTTTTGGAATCACTTGATTATGAATCATTTGATGCTTGTGAACCGTGCCTTATGGGAAAGATGACTAAAACTCCGTTCTTCGGAACAATGGAATGAGCTAGTGACTTATTGGAAATAATACATACCGATGTATGCGGTCCAATGAGTGTTGATGCTCGTGGTGGGTATTGTTATTTTCTGACCTTCACAGATGATTTGAGCAGATATGAGTATATTTACTTAATGAAACACAAGTCTGAAACATTTGAAAAGTTCAAAGAATTTCATAGTGAAGTGGAGAATCATCGTAACAAGAAAATAAAGTTTCTATGATCTGATCATGGAGGAGAATATTTGAGTTACGAGTTTGACCTTCATTTAAAACAATGTGGACTAGTTTCACAGCTCACGCCACCCGGAACACCACATCGTAATGGTGTGTCCGAACATCGTAACCACACTTTATTGGATATGGTGCAATCTATGACGTCTCTTAGCGATTTACCACTATCATTTTGGGATTATGCATTAGAGACAACTACATTCACGTTAAACAAGGAACCATCAAAATCCGTTGAGACGACGCCTTATGAACTGTGGTTTGGCAAGTAACCAAAGTTGTCATTTCTTAAAGTTTGGAGCTCCGATGCTGATGTGAAAAAGCTTCAACCTGATAAGCTCAAACCCAAATCGGAGAAGTGCATCTTCATAGGATACCCAAAGGAAACTGTTCTATCACAGATCCGAAGGCAAAATCTTCGTTGCTAAGAATGGATCCTTTCTAGATAAGGAGTTTCTCTCGAAAGAAGTGAGTGGGAGGAAAGTAGATCTTGATGAGGTAATTGTACCTTCTCCCGAATTGGAAAGTAGTTCATCACAGAAATCAGTTCCAGTGATTCCTACACCAATTAGTGAGGAAGCTAATGATGATGATCATGAAACTTCAGATCAAGATTACTACTGAACCTCATAGGTCAACCAGAGTACGATCCACACCAGAGTGGTACGGTAATCCTGTTTTGGAAGTCGTGTTACTAGACTATGACGAACCTACAAACTATGAGGAAGCAAAGATGAGCCCAGATTCCGCGAAATGGCTTGAGGCCATGAAATCTGAGATGGGATCCATGTATGAGAACAAAGTATCGACTTTGATTGACTTGCCCGATGATCGGCAAGTCATTGAGAATAAATGGATCTTTAAGACAAAGACAGACACTGATGGTAGTGTTACTATCTACAAAGCTCGAATTGTCGCAAAAAGTTTTAACAAGTTCAAGGTGTTGACTACGATGAGATTTTCTCACTCGTAGCGATGCTTAAGTCTGTCTGAATCATGTTAGCAATTGCCACATTTGATGAAATCTGGCAAATGGATGTCAAAACTGCATTCCTTAATGGATTTCTTAAAGAAGAGTTGTATATGATACAACAATAAGGTTTTGTCGATCCTAAAGGTGCTAACAAAGTGTGCAAGCTCCAGCAATCCATCTATGGACTGGTGCAAGCGTCTCGGAGTTGGAATATACGCCTTGATGAGTTGATCAAAGCATATAGTTTTATACAGACTTGCAGTGAATACTGTATTTACAAGAAAGTGAGTGGGAGCACTGCAGCCTTTTTGATAATTATATGTGAATAACATATTGTTGATCAGAAATGATGTAGAATTTTCTGGAAAGCATAAAGGAGTGTTTGAAAGGATTTTTTCCAAAGAAAGACCTCGGTGAAGCTGCTTACATATTGGGCATCAAGATCTATAGAGATAGATTAAGATGCTTGATAAGATTTTTCAATGAGTAAATACCTTGAAAAGTTTTTGAAAGAGTACAAAATGGATCAGTCAAAGAAGGAGTTCTTGTCTGTATTACAAGGTGTAAAGTTGAGTAAGACTCAAAGCCCGACCATGGCAAAAGATAGAAAGAGAATGAGAGTCATTCCCTATGCCACAGTCATAGGTTCTATAAAGTATGTTGTGTTGTGTACCAGACCTATTGTGTACCTTGCCATGAGTTTGGCAAGGGGGTACAATAGTGATCTAAGAGTAGATCACTAGACAACGGTCAAAATTATCCTTGGTGAGGACTAAGGAAATGTTTCTCGGTGATGGGGGTGATAAAGAGTTCATCGTAAAGAGTTACATCAATGCAAGCTTTTTCACCAATCCAGATGACTCTAAAGTCTCGATCTGGATACATATAGAAAGTGGGAGCAATTAGCTAGAGTAGCTCTATGCAGAGCATTGTAGACATAGAATATTTGCAAAATACATACGGCTCTGAATGTGACAGACTCGTTGACTAAACTTCTCTCATAAGCAAAACATGATCACACCTTAGTAATCTTTGGGTGTTAATCACATAGCAATGTGAACTAGATTATTGACTCTAGTAAGCCCTTTGGTTGTTGGTCACATGGCGATGTGAACTATGGGTGTTAATCACATACAGATGTGAACTATTGATGTTAAATCACATGGCGATGTGAACTAGATTATTGACTCTAGTGCAAGTGGGAGACTGAAGGAAATATGCCCTAGAGGCAATAATAAAGTTATTATTTATTTCCTTGTTTCATGATAAATGTTTATTATTCATGCTAGAATTGTATAAACCGGAAACTTAGTACATGTGTGAATACATAGACAAAACATAATGTCTCTACTTGACTAGCTCGTTAACCAAAGATGGTTATGTTTCCTAACCATAGACATGTGTTCTCATTTGATTAACGGGATCACATCATTAGGAGAATGATGTGATGGACATGACCCATCCGTTAGCTTAGCATTATGATCGTTACAGTTTCATTGCTACTGCTCTCTTCATGACTTATACATGTTCCTCAGACTATGAGATTATGCAAAACTCCCGAATACTGGAGGAACACTTTGTGTGCTACCAAACGTCACAACGTAAATGGGTGATTATAAAGGTGCTCTACAGGTGTCTCCAAAGGTGTTTGTTGGGTTGGCATAGATCGAGATTAGGATTTGTCACTCCGTGTTTCGGAGAGGTATCTCTGGGCCCTCTCGGTAATACTCATCAATAAGCCTTGCAAGCATTGTGAGTAATGAGTTAGTTGCAGGATGAGTATTACGGAACGAGTAAAGAGACTTGCCAGTAACGAGATTGAACTAGGTATGATGATGATACGTCTCCAACGTATCTATAATTTTTGATTCTTCCATGCTATTATATTATCTGTTTTGGATGTCTAATGGGCTTTATTATATACTTTTATACTATTTTTTGGACTAACTTATTAACTGGAGGCCCAGTCCAAATTGCTGTTTTTTTGCCTATTTCAGTGTTTGGCAGAAAAGGAATATCAAACAGAGTCCAAACGAAATGAAACCTTTGGGAGGGTCGTTTTTGGAACAAACGCAATCCAAGAGACTTTGAGTGGACGCCAAGGAAGCAACCAGGCGGCCACGAGGCAGGGAGGCGTGCCCAGGGGGGTAGGCACACCCCCCACCCTCGTGGGCCCCTCATGGCTCCCCCGACCAACTTATTTCGCCTATATATACTCATATACCCTGAAAACATCCGAGAGCACTACGAAACCATATTTCCACCGCCGCAACCTTCTATACCCATGAGATCCCATCTTGGGGCCTTTTTCGGTGCTCCGCCAGAGGGGGGGATCAATCACGGAGGGCTTCTACATCAACACCATAGCCTCTCCGATGAAGTGTGAGTAGTTTACATCAGACCTTCGGGTCCATAGTTATTAGCTAGATGGTTTCTCCTCTCTCTTTGGATCTCAATACAAAGTTCTCCTCGATCTTCTTGGAAATCTATTCGATGTAATTCTTTTTGCGGTGTGTTTGTCGAGATCCGATGAATTGTGGGTTTATGATTAAGATTATCTATGAACAATATTTGAATCTCCTCTGAATTCTTTTATGTATGATATGTTATCTTTGCAAGTCTCTTCGAATTATCAGTTTGGTTTGGCCTACTAGATTGATCTTTCTTGCAATGGGAGAAGTGCTTAGCTTTGGGTTCAATCTTGCGGTGTCCTTTCCCAGTGACAGTAGGGGAAGCAAGGCACGTATTGTATTGTTGCCATCGAGGATAAAAAGATGGGGTTTATATCATATTGCTTGAGTTTATCCCTCTACATCATGCCATCTTGCCTAATGCGTACTCTGTTCTTATGAACTTAATACTCTAGATGCATGCTGGATAGCGGTCGATGTGTGTAGTAATAGTAGTAGATGCAGAATCGTTTCTATCTACTTATCACGGACGTGATGCCTATATACATGATCATGCCTAGATATTCTTATAACTATGCACTTTTCTATCAATTGCTCGACAGTAATTTTTTCACCCACCATAATACTTATGCTATCTTGAGAGAAGCCACTAGCGAAACCTATGGCCCCGGGGTCTATTTTCCATCATATAAGTTTCCGATCTATTTTATTTTGCAATCTTTACTTTCCAATCTATATCATAAAAATACCAAAAATATTTATCTTATTATCTCTATCAGATCTCACTTTTGCAAGTGGCTGTGAAGGGATTGACAACCCCTTTATCACGTTGGTTGCAAGGTTCTTCTTTGTTTGTGCAGGTAGGAGGTATTTGAGTGTAGCCTCCTACTGGATTTATACCTTGGTTCTGAAAAACTGAGGGAAATACTTACGCTACTTTGCTGCATCACCCTTTCCTCTTCAAGGGAAAACCAACGCATGCTCAAGAGGTAGCAAGAAGGATTTATGGCGCCATTGCCGGGGAGTCTACGCACAAGTCAATAAATACCAAGTACCCATCACAAACTCTTATCCCTCGCATTACATTATTTGCCATTTGCCTCTCGTTTTCCTCTCCCCCACTTCACCCTTGCCGTTTTATTCGCCCTCTTTTTGCCAGTTCGCCTCTTTTTCGCTTGCCTCTTGTGTGCTTGTGTGTTGGATTGTTTGTCACGATGGCTCAAGATAATACTAAATTGTGTGATTTTTCCAATACCAACAACAATGATTTTCTTAGCACTCTGATTGCTCCTCTTACAGATGCTGAATCTTGTGAAATTAATGCCGCTTTGTTGAATCTTGTCATGAAAGATCAATTCTCTGGCCTTCCTAATGAAGATGTCGCTACTCATCTAAACAACTTTGTTGATTTGTGTGATATGCAAAAGAAGAAAGGCGTGGATAATGATATTGTTAAATTGAAGCTATTTCCGTTTTCTCTTAGAGATCGTGCTAAAACTTTGTTTTCGTCTTTGCCTAAAAATAGTATTGATTCATGGAATAAGTGCAAAGATGCTTTTATCTCTAAGTATTTTCCTCCCGCTAAGATCATCTATCTTAGAAATGATATTATGAATTTTAAGCAACTTGATCATGAGCATGTTGCACAATCTTGGGAGAGGATGAAATTAATGATTCACATTTGCCCTACACATGGATTAAATTTATGGATGATCATACAAAAGTTTTATGCCGGATTGAATTTTGCTTCTAGAAATCTTTTAGATTCGGTCGCAGGGGGCACTTTTATGGAAATCACTTCAGGAGAAGCTACTAAACTCCTAGATAATATTATGGTTAATTATTCTCAATGGCACACCGAAAGATCTACTAGTAAAAAGGTTCATGTGATAGAAGAGATTAATGTTTTGAGTGGAAAGATGGATGAACTTATGAAATTGTTTGCTAACAAGAGTGCTCCCATTGATCCTAACGATATGACTTTGTCTACTTTGATTGAGAATTATAATGAATCTATGGATGTGAATTTTGTTGGTAGGAATAATTTTGGTAACAACGCGTATAGAGGAAACTTTAATCCTAGGCCGTTTCCTAGTAATTTTTCTAATAATTATGGTAATTCCTACAACAACTCTTATGGAAATTTTAATAAGTTGCCCTCTGATTTTGAGATTAGTGTTAAAGATTTTATGATTTCTCAAAAGATTGATGAGTTGGCTAGGAACATGGATAGAATTTTGCTTGAAGTTGATTCTTTGAAATTTAGATCTATTCCACCTAAGCATGATATCAATGAGTCTCTCAAAGCCATGAGAATTTCCATTGATGAGTGCAAAGAAAGAACCGCTAGGATGCGTGCTAAAAAGGATTGCTTTGTGAAAGCGTGTTCTTCTAGTTTTCATGATAATAAGGATGAAAATCTGAAAGTGATTGATGTGTCTCCTATTAAATCTTTGTTTTCCAATATGAATCTTGATAAATATGGGACTAGAGATGAGTCAACTTTAGCAAAAAGGCGTTCCAATGATGCGGAGTTTTTAGATCTTGATGCAAAAATTGGTAAAAGTGGGATTGAAGTGGTCAAAACTTTACATAGCAATGAACCCACTATTTTGGATTTCAAGGAATTTAATTATGATACTTGTTCTTTAAAAGATTGTCTTTCCTTGTTGCAATCCGTGTTAAATTCTCCTCATGCTTATAGTCAAAATAAAGATTTTACTAAATATATCGTTGATGCTCTAATGCAATCTTATGAAGAAAAGCTTGAATTAGAACTTTCTATCCTTAGAAAACTTTATGATGAGTGGGAACCTACTATTAAAATTAAAATTAAAGATCATGAATGCTATGCTTTGTGTGATTTGGGTGCTAGTGTTTCCATGATTCCAAAAACTTTATGTGAATTTGATGCTAGTGTTTCCATGATTTGGGTGCTAGTGTTTCCATGTGTTAGGTTTCCGTGAATTTGATGATTGCTCTTTAAACTTGCACCTTGCGGATTCCACCATAAAGAAACCTATGGGAAGGATTAATGATGTTCTTATTGTTATAAATAGGAATTATGTGCCCATAGATTTTATGGTTCTCGATATAGATTGCAATCCTTCATGTCCTATTATTCTTGGTAAACCTTTCCTTAGAACGATTGGTGCAATTATTGATATAAAAGAAGGAAATATTAGATTGAAATTTCCATTAAGGAAAGACATGGAACACTTTCCTAGGAAGAAAATCAAATTAACTTATGAATCTATTATGAGAGCCACCTATGAATTGAATACCAAAGATGGCAATACTTAGATCTATTCTCGCTTTTATGCCTAGCTAGGGGCGTTAAACGATAGCGCTTGTTGGGAGGCAACCCAATTTTATTTTTGTTCTTTGATTTTTGTTCATGTTTAGTAATAAATAATTCATCGAGCCTCTGGTTAGATGTGGTTTTATGTTTTAATTAGTGTTTGTGCCAAGTAAAACCTATAGGATCTTCTTGGGTGATAGTTAATTTGATCTTGCTGAAAAACAGAAACTTTTTCGTGCACGAGAATAATTTTCATAAATCATAGAAACGCTATTTTCAGTTCATTCTTTTTTCATAAGATTAATAGACAAATTGTCTAGGACTTCCTATTTTTGTAGAATTTTTGGGGTTCCATAAGTATTCCATAGTTACAGATTTCTACAGACTGTTCTGTTTTTGACAGATTCTGTTTTTCGTGTGTTGTTTGCTTATTTTGATGAATCTATGGCTAGTATCGGGGGGTATGAACCATAGAGAAGTTGGAATACAGTAGATTTAACACCAATATAAATGAATAATGAGTTCATTACAGTACCTTAAAGTGGTGGTTTGTTTTATTTTGCTAACGGAGCTCATGAGATTTTCTGTTGAGTTTTGTGTTGTGAAGTTTTCAAGTTTTTGGGTAAAGATTTGATGGATTATGGAATAAGGAGTGGCAAGAGCCTAAGCTTGGGGATGCACAAGGAACCCCAATGTAAAATTAAAGGACAACCAAAATCCTAAGCTTGGTGATGCCCCGGAGGCATCCCCTCTTTCGTCTTCATCCATCGGTAACTTTACTTGATGCTATATTTTTATTCACCACATGATATGTGTTTTGCTTGGAGCGTCCTGTATGATATGAGTCTTTGCTTTTTAGTTTACCACAATCATCCATGTTGTACACACCTTTTGGGAGAGACACACATGAATCTGAATTTATTAGAATACTCTATGTGCTTCACTTATATCTTTTGAGCTAGATATTTTGCTCTAGTACTTCACTTATATCTTTTTTGAGCACGGTGGTGGTTTTATTTTATAGAAATTATTGATCTCTCATGCTTCACTTATATTATTTTGGGAGTCCTTTAGAACAGCATGGTAATTTCTTTGGTTAAAATTTTAGTCCTAAAATGATGAGAATCCAAGATAGGTATAATAAAAACTATCATATGAAGTGCATTGAATACTATGAGAAGTTTGATGCTTGATGATTGTTTTGAGATTTGAGGATGGTAGTATTAGGGTCATGCTAGTTGAGTAGTTGTGAATTTGAGGAATACTTGTGTTAAAATTTTGTGATTCCCGTAGCATGCACGTATGGTGAACCGTTATGTGATGAAGTTGGAGCATGATTTATTTATTGATTGTCTTCCTTATGTGTGGAGGTCGGGATCACGCGATGGTTAACTCCTACCAACCCTTCCCCTAGGAGCATGCGTGTAGTACTTTGTTTCGGTAACTTGTAGATTTTTGCAATAAGTATATGAGTTCTTCATGACTAATGTTGAGTCCATGGATTATACGCACTCTCACCCTTCCACCATTGCTAGCCTCTCTTGTGCTGTGCAACTTTCGCCGGTACCATACACCCACCATATACCTTCCTCAAAACAGCCACCATACCTACCTATTATGGCATTTCCATAGCCATTCCGAGATATATTGCCATGCAACTTTCCACCGCTATGTTTATTATGACACGCTCCACCATTGTCATATTGCTTTGCATGATCATGTAGTTAACATCGTATTTGTGGCAAAGCCACCATTCTTAATTCTTTCATACATGTCACTCTTGATTCATTATCCCGGTACACCGCCGGAGGCATCCACATAGAGTCATATTTTTTTCTAAGATTCTTGACTTGTAAGTAGATAAAAGTGTGATGATCTTCATTATTAGAGCATTGTCCCATGTGAGAAAAGGATGATGGAAGCAATGATTCCCTCACAAGTTGGGATGAGTCTCCAGACTTTATGAAAAATAAAAGAGGCCAAAGAAGCCTAAAAAAAAGAGGCCAAAGAAGCCCACCAAAAAAAGAAGAAGAAGAAAAAATGAGAGAAAAAGAGAGAAGGGACAATGTTACTATCCTTTTACCACATTTGTGCTTCAAAGTAGCACCATGATCTTCATGATAGAGAGTTTCCTATGTTGTCACCTTCATATGCTAGTGGGAATTTTTCATTATAGAACTTGTCTTGTATGTTCAACCGATGGGCTTCCTCAAATTGCCCTAGGTCTTTGTGAGCAAGCAAGTTGGATGCACACCCACTTAGTTTCTTTTGATGAGCTTTCATACACTTATAGCTCTAGTGCATCCGTTGCATGGCAATCCCTACTCACTCACATTGATATCTATTAATGGGCATCTCCATAGCCCGTTGATATGCCTAGTTGATGTGAGACTATCTTCCCTTTTTTGTCTTGTCCACAACCACCATCCTATTCCACCTATAGTGCTATGTCCATGGCTCACGCTCATGTATTGCGTGAATATTGAAAAAGTTTGAAAATACTAAAGTATGAAACAATTGCTTGGCTAAAAACGGGGTTGTGCATGATTTAAATATTTTGTGTGAAGAAGATAGAGCATAGCCAGACTATATGATTTTGTAGGGATAACTTTCTTTGGCCATGTTATTTTGAGAAGACATAATTACTTTGTTAGTACGCTTGAAGTATTATTACTCTTATGTCAACATTAAAATTTTATCTTGAATCTTTCGGATCTGAACATTCATGCCACAATAAAGAAAATTATATTGAGAATTATGCTAGGTAGCATTCCACATCAAAAATTCTGTTTTTATCATTTACCTACTCGAGGACATGCAGGAATTAAGCTTGGGGATGCTTGACACGTCTCGAGCGTATCTATAATTTTTGATTGTTCCATGCTATTATATTGCCTGTTTTGGATGTTTAATGGGCTTTATTATATACTTTTATACTATTTTTCGGACTAACCTATTAACCGGAGGCCCAGTCCAAATTGCTATTTTTTTGCCTATTTTAGTGTTTCGCAGAAAAGGAATATCAAACGGAGTCCAAACGAAATGAAACCTTCGGGAGAGTCATTTTTGGAACAAACGCAATCCAGGAGACTTGGAGTGGATGCCAAGGAAGCAACAAGGCGGCCACGAGGTAGGGAGGCACGCCTAGGGGTAGGCGCGTCCCCACCCTCGTGGGCCCCTTGTTTTTGCCTCGATGACTCAAGATAATACTAAATTGTGTGATTTTTTCAATACCAACAACAATGATTTTCTTAGCACTCTGATTTCTCCTCTTACCGACGCTGGAGCTTGTGAAATTAATGCCGCTTTGTTGAATCTTGTCATGAAAGATCAATTCTCTGGCCTTCCTAGTGAAGATGTCGCTACTCATCTAAACAACTTTGTTGGTTTGTGTGATATGCAAAAGAAGAAAGACGTGGATAATGATATTGTTAAAGTGAAGTTATTTCCGTTTTCGCTTAGAGATCATGCTAAAACTTGGTTTTTGTCTTTGCCTAAAAATAGTATTGATTCATGGAATAAGTGCAAAGATGCTTTTATCTCTAACTATTTTCCTCCTGCTAAGATCATCTCTCTTAGAAATGATATTATGAATTTTAAGCAACTTGATCATGAGCATGTTGCACAATCTTGGGAGAGGATGACATTAATGATTCGCAATTGCCCTACACATGGATTAAATTTATGGATGAGGGATTTGAGTGTAGCCTCCTACTGGATTGATACCTTGGTTCTCAAAAACTGAGTGAAATACTTACACTACTTTGCTGCATCACCCTTTCCTCTTCAAGGGAAAAGAAACGCATGCTCAAGAGGTAGCAGATGATACCGACGATCGAATCTCGGGCAAGTAACATACCGATGACAAAGGGAACAACGTATGTTGTTATACGGTTTGACCGATAAAGATCTTCATAGAATATGTAGGATCCAATATGATCTGCCAAAGCCTAAAAAATTTTGATAGGTGTTAAAATTGTTCCAGCTCAGTTCAATTGGATTTGGAAATGTTCTGCCCAACCAAAGCACAAGGTTTTCTTTTGGAGGCTTCTTCATGATAGGCTCAACACCAGGAATCTTCTAAGAAGGAAATCTTTTCATCTTGAAAACTATAATTGTGCTACACTCAATTGCCAGCAGGAAGAAACTCTCCAGCACCTCTTCTGGACCTGCCCTTTTGCTTCTGCTTGTTGGGATATTCTCTGCCCTAACAAACAAAGGAACCTCACTATCATGGAAGCCATTCCAGATTTAAGGAACAACATACCCCAACCTTTTTACATGGAGATCATTATCATTGCATCTTGGGCCATTTGGATAGTCAGGAATGATAAGATTTTCAATAGAATTCCAACCAGCATTTATAGATGGAAGTTCATTTTCCTCACAGAACTGCACCTGCTCAAATTCAGAATTAAGGAGAAGTTTTTAGATTCTTTCTGTTCCTGGTTGGACACTCTTGTCCTGTAGCTCTTGGAGTTTTAGTTAGTTTTATTTAGTTTTCTTCTTCAGATCTTTTAGTTTTAGTTCTAGTTTTCTTAAGTTTTTCTTTTGTTCAAGGCTTCTCTCAAGCCTTCTTTGTTTGTACTTTGCTTTTTATGATAATAAAAAAAATTGCAGTGGGGTATTGCCCTACTGTGTACAGTCAAAAAAATATGATCATCCAGGTTCCGCTATTGCTTATTGACCGGAGATGTGTCTTGGCCATGTCTACATATTCTCAAACCCGTAGGGTCCGCACGCTTAATGTTCGATGACGATTTGTATTATGAGTTATGTGATTTGATGACCGAAGTTTGTTCGGAGTCCCGGATGAGATCACGGATGTGACGAGGAGTCTCGAAATGGTCGAGACGTAAAGGTCAATATGTTGGAAGGCTATATTCGGACATCGGAAAGGTTCCGAGTGATTCGGGTATTTTTCGGAGTACCAGAGAGTTACAGGAATTCACCGGGGGAAGTAGTGGGCCTTAATGGGCCATACGGGAAGGGAGAGAAGGGCCTCAAGTTGTGGCTGCATGCCCCCCCATGGGCTGGTCCGAATTGGACTAGGAGGGGGCGGCGCCCCCCTTCTTCCTTCTCCCCTCTTCCTCTTTCCCTCCTTCTCCTACTAGGTATAGGAAAGAGGAGGGGAATCCTACTTGGACTAGGAAGTCCTAGTAGGATTCCCCACACCTGGGACGCCCCCTTGGGCCGGCCACCTCTTCCCTCCCCTCCTTTATATACGTGGCCAGGGGGCACCCCATAGACACACAAGTTGATCCTTTAGCCGTGTGTGGTGCCCCCCTCCACAGTTACACACCTCGGTCATATCGTCGTAGTGCTTAGGCGAAGCCCTGCTCCGGTAACTTCATCATCACCGTCACCATGCCATCGTGCTGACGGAACACTCCCTCGGCCTCAGCTGGATCTAGAGTTCGAGGGATGTCACAGAGCTAAACGTGTGCAGATCGCGGAGGTGCCGTGCATTCGGTACTTGATCTGTTGGATCGCGAAGACGTTTGACTACATCAACCGCGTTACTTAATGCTTCCGCTTTCGGTCTACGAGGATACGTGGACAAACTTGTTGGGTAACACAGTAATTTCAAAAAAAATTCCTACGCACACGCAAGATCATAGTGATGCATTGCAACGAGAGGGAGAGTGTATCTTCATACCCTTGAAGATCGCTAAGCAGAAGCATTTACCAACCGATCCAAGTACCGAACGCACGACACCTCCGAGTTCTGCACACGTTCAGCTCGATGACGTCCTCGCCTTCTTGATCCAGCAAGACGGACGAAGTAGTAGATGGGTTCCGGCAACACGACGGCGTGGTGTCGGTGTTGGTGAAGAATAATCTCTGCAGGGCTTCGCCTAAGCACTACGGAAACTATGACGGACGATAAACTAGAGGGGACGGGGTTGCCGGCACATGACTTGGTGTTTCTTGATGAATCTTTGGTGCTAGCCCCGCCCCTCTATTTATATGTTGAGCCCTGGGGTCGAAACTTGGAGCAAAAGCCTCCTCAAAGTCGGTTTTGCCCGAAAGGCAAGAGTCCCACTCGGACTCCAGGACCAAACGCCACAATCCTTGGCGTCTGGCCCATACGCCATGGGCCTCGGTGTCTGGCCCAGGGCCAGACGCCAGGGTCTCGGCATTTGGCCCCCGGCCTCCGCAAAACTCCTTTTGCACCGACTTGTAGCCCCGTGGGCCTGACCCCTTGGCCTAACCATATCATCCAATATATGAATCTTTACCTCCATACCATTCTGGAGCTCCTCATCATGTCCGTGATCTCATACGGGACTCCGAACAACATTCGGTCACCAACATACATAACTCATATAATACTATATCATGAACGAACGTTAAGCGTGCGGACCCTACGGGTTCGAGAACTATGTAGACATGACCGAGACACCTCTCTGGTTAATAACCAATAGCGGAACCTGGATGCCCATATTGGCTCCTACATATTCTACGAAGATCTTTATCGGTCGAACCGCATAACAACATACGTTGTTCCCTTTGTCATCGGTATGTTACTTGCCCGAGATTCGATCGTCGGTATCTCAATACCTAGTTCAATCTCGTTACCGGCAAGTCTCTTTACTCGTTATGTAATGCATCATCCCGCAACTAACTCATTAATCACATTGCTTGCAAGGCTTATAGTGAT
Source organism: Triticum aestivum (assembly GCF_018294505.1). NCBI lineage: Eukaryota > Viridiplantae > Streptophyta > Magnoliopsida > Poales > Poaceae > Triticum > Triticum aestivum. The sequence goes on from NC_057801.1 coordinate 184,103,627, forward strand.
GTACATTCCCGAGAGGGCCCAAAGATACCTCTCCGACAATCGGAGTGACAAATCCTAATCTCGAAATACGCCAACTCAACATGTACCTTCGGAGACACCTGTAGAGCTCCTTTATAATCACCCAGTTACGTTGTGACGTTTGGTAGCACACAAGGTGTTCCTCCGGTAAACGGGAGTTGCATAATCTCATAGTCATAGGAACATGTATAAGTCATGATGAAAGCAATAGCAACATACTAAACGATCAAGTGCTAAGCTAACGGAATGGGTCAAGTCAATCACATCATTCTCCTAATGATGTGATCCCGTTAATGAAATGACAACTCATGTCTATGGCTAGGAAACTCAACCATCTTTGATCAACGAGCTAGTCAAGTAGAGGCATACTAGTGACATTGTGTTTGACTATGTATTCACACATGTATTATGTTTCCGGTTAATACAATTATAGCATGAATAATAAACATTTATCATGAAATAAGGAAATAAATAATAACTTTATTATTCCACTAGGGCATATTTCCTTCAGTCTCCCACTTGCACTAGAGTCAATAATCTAGTTCACATCACCATGTGATTTAACATCAATATTCACATTTGTATGTGATTAATACCCATAGTTCACATTGTCATGTGATCAACACCCAAAGGGTTTACTAGACTCAATAATCTAGTTCACATCGCTATGTGATTAACACCCAAAGAGTACTAAGGTATGATCATGTTTTGCTCGTGAGAGAAGTTTAGTCAATGGATCTATTACATTCAGAGCCGTATGTATTTTGAAAATATTCTGTGTCTACAATGCTCTGCACGGAGCTACTCTAGCTAATTGCTCCCACTTTCAGTATGTATCCAGATTGAGACTTTGAGTCATCTGGATCGGTGTAAAAGCTTGCACTGATGTAACTCTTTACGACGGGCTCTTTTATCACCTCCATAATCGAGAAATATTTCATTAGTCCTCACTAAGGATATTCTTGACCGTTGTCTAGTGATCTACTCTTAGATCAAAATTGTACTCCCTTGCCCAACTCAGAACAAAGTATACAATAGGTTTGGTATACAGCATAGCATACTTTATAGAACCTATGACTGTGGCATAGGGAATGACTTTTCATTCTCTTTCTATTTTCTGCCATGGTCGGGTTTTGAGTCTTACTCAACTTCAAACCTTGCAACACATGCAAGAACTCCTTCTTTGACTGTTCCATTTTGAACTACTTCAAAAACTTATCAAGGTATGTACTCATTGAAAAATCTTATCAAGCGTCTTGATCTATCTCTATAGATCTTGATGCTCAATGTGTAAGCAGCTTCACCGAGGTCTTTCATTGAAAACTTTTATTCAAGTATCCTTTTATGCTATCCAGAAATTCTATATCATTTCCAATCAACAATATGTCGTCCACATATAATATCAGAAATGCTACAGAGCTCCCACTCACTTTCTTGTAATTACAGGCTTCTCCAGAAGTTTGTATAAAACCATATGCTTTGATCAAACTATCAAAGCGTTTATTCCAACTCCGAGAGGCTTGCACCAGTCCATAAATGGATCACTGGAGCTTGCACACTTTGTTAGCACCTTTCGGATCGACAAAAACTTCTGGTTGCATCATATACAACTCTTCTTCCAGAAATCCATTCAGGAATGCAGTTTTGACATCCATTTGCCCAATTTCATAATCATAAAATGCGGCAATTACTAACATGATTCAGACTGACTTAAGCATCGCTACGGGTGAGAAGGTCTCATCCTAGTCAACCCCTTGAACTTGTTGAAAACCTTTCACAACAAGTCCAGCTTTGTATATAGTAACACTACTATCAGTGTCCGTCTTCCTATTGAAGATCCATGTATTCTCTATGGCTTACCGATCATCGAGCAAGTCCACCAAAGTCCACACTTTGTTCTCATACATGGATCCCATCTCAGATTTCATGGCCTCAAACCATTCCGCGGAATCTGGGCTCATCATCGCTTCCTCATAGTTCGTATGTTTTATCATGGTCTAGTAACATGACTTCCAGAATAGGATTACCATACCACTCTAGTGCGGACCGTACTCTGGAAGACCTACGAGGTTCTGTAGTAACTTGATTTGAAGTTTCATGATCATCATCATTAGCTTCCTCACTAATTGGTGTAGGCATCACTGGAACTGATTTCAGTGATGAACTATTTTCCAATTAGGGAGAAGGTACTATTACCTCATCAAGTTCTACTTTTCTCCCACTCACTTCTTTCAAGAGAAACTCCTTCTCTAGAAAGGATCCATTAGCAACAAATATTTTTCCTTCGAATCTGTGATTAGAAGGTGTACCCAACAGTCTCCTTTGGGTATCCTATGAAGACGCATTTCTTCGATTTGGGTTCGAGCTTATCAGGTTGAAACTTTTTCACATAAGCATCGCAACTCCAAACTTTAATAAACGATAGCTTAGGTTTATTGCTAAACCATAGTTCATACGGTGTCATCTCAACGGATTTAGATGGTGCCCTATTTAACGTGAATGCATCTATCTCTAATGCATAACCCCAAAACGATATTGGTGAATCGGTAAGAGACACCATTGATCGTACCATATCAAATAAAGTGCGGTTATGACGTTCGGACACACCGTTACGTTGTGGTGTTCCAGGTGGCATGAGTTTGTGAAACTATTCCACATTATTTTAACTGAAGGCCAAACGCGTAACTCAAATATTCATCTCCAGGATCAGATTGCAGAAACTTTATTTTTTGTTACGATGATTTTCCACTTCACTCTAAAATTCTTTGAACCTTTCAACTGTTTCAGACTTATGTTTCATCAAGTAGATATACCCATATCTGCTCAAATCATCTGTGAAGGTCAGAAAATAACGATGCCCACCACGAGCCTTAATACTCATTGGTCTGCATACATCAGTATGTATTATTTCCAACAAGTCAGTAGCTCATTCCATTGTTCCGGAGAACGGAGTTTTAGTCATCTTGCCCAAAAGGCATGGTTCACAAGCATCAAATGATTCATAACCAAGTGATTCCGAAAATCCATCTTTATGGAGTTTCTCATGCACTTTACACCAATATGACCCAAATGGCAGTGCCACAAATAAGTTGCACTATCATTATTAACTTTGCATCTTTTGGCATCAATATTATGAATATGTGTATCACTACGATCGAGATCCAACAAACTATTTTCATTGGGTGTATGACCATTGAAGGTTTTATTCATGTAAACAGAACAACAATTATTCTCTGACTTTAAATAAATAACCGTATTGCAATAAACATGATCAAATCATATTCATGCTCAACGCAAGCGCCAAATAACATTTATTTAGATTTAACACTAATCCCAAAAGTATAGGGAGTGTGTGATGATGATCATATCAATCTTGGAACTACTTCCAACACTCATCGTCACTTCCCCCTCAACTAGTCTCTGTTTATTCTATAACTCCTGTTTCGAGTTACTAATCTTAGCAACCGAACAAGTATCAAATACTCAGGGGCTACTATAAACACTAGTAAGGCACACATCAATAATCTGTATATCAAATATACCCTTGTTCACTTTGCCATCCTTCTTATCCACCAAATATTCAGGACATTTCTGCTTCCAGTGACCATTTCCTTTGTTGTGTAAGCACTCAGTTTTAGGCTTTGGTCTAGCTTTGGGCTTCTTCGCAGGAGTGACAACTTGCTTGTCATTCTACTTGAAGTTCCCTTTCTTTCCCTTTGCCCTTTTCTTGAAACTAGTAGTCTTGTCAATCATCAACACTTGATGCTCTTTTCTTGATTTCTACCTTCGTCGATTTTAACATCACGAAGAGCTCGGGAATCGTTTTCGTCATCCCTTGCATACTATAGTTCATCACGAAGTTCTAGTAACTTGGTGATGGTGACCAGAGAACTCTGTCAATCACTATCTTATCTGGAAGATTAACTCCCACTTCATTCAAGCGATTGTAGTACTATAGGACCTTGAAGTATGTCTAGAGGGGGGGTGATTAGACTACTTGACCAATTAAAAACTTAACCTTTTCCCAATTTTAGAGTTTGGCAGATTTTAGCTATCTTTGGACAAGTCAAGCAATCATCACACAATTCAAGCAAGCATGCAAAGAGTATATGAGCAGTGGAAATTAAAGCATGAAACTTGCAAGAAAGTAAAGGGAAGGGGTTGGAGGATTCAAACGCAATTGGAGACACGGATGTTTTTGTCGTGGTTCCGATAGGTGGTGCTATCGTACATCCACGTTGATGGAGACTTCAACCCACGAAGGGTAACGGTTGCGCGAGTCCACGGAGGGCTCCACCCACGAAGGGTCCACGAAGAAGCAACCTTGTCTATCCCACCATGGTCGTCGCCCACGAAGGACTTGCCTCACTAGCGGTAGATCTTCACGAAGTAGGGCCATCTCCTTGCCCTTAAAAACTCCTTGGTTCAACTAAACAATCTTGTCGGAGGCTCCCAAGTGACACCTAGCCAATCTAGGAGACACCACTCTGCAAGAAGTAACAAATGGTGCATTGATGATGAACTCCTTGCTCTTGTGATTCAAATGATAGTCTTCCCAACACTCAACTCTCTCTCATAGGTTTTGGATATGGTGGAAAGAAGATTTGACTGGAAAGCAACTTGGGGAAGGCTAGAGATCAAGATTCATATGGTAGGAATGGAATATCTCGGCCTCAACACATGAGTAGGTGGCTCTTTCTCAAAAATGGTAAGTTGGAAGTGTAGGTTTGTTCTGATGGCTCTCTCAACGAATGAAGAGGAGGTGGAGGGGTATTTATAGCCTCCACACAAAATCTAACCGTTACACACAATTTACCAAACTCGGTGGGACCGAATCAACAAACTCGGTCATACCGATTTAGTAAACCTAGTGACCGTTAGGATTTTCGGTGGGACTGACATGCAACTCGGTAGGACCGATATGGTTAGGGTTAGGGCATAACGTAATCTCGATAAGACCGATTACACAAACTCGGTGAGACCGATTTTGGTAATAAGCTTTCCAGAGAGTTGGTCAAGTAAACTCGGTGGGACCGATTCGCTCATTCCGGTGAGACCGAAATGTTACGGAAGGGAAACAGGGAGTTTACATTGCAATCTCGGTGGGACTGATCGCTCACTTCGGTTTGACCGAAACGTTACGAAGGGAAATAGAGATATTACAATCCCATCTCGGTGAGACCGAGATCCCTATCGGTAAGACCGATTTGTCTAAGGTTTGTGGCAGTGGCTATGACATTTGAACTCGGTGGCGCCGGATAGAAAGAATCGGTGGGACCGATTTTGACTTTGGGTTTAGGTCATGTGGATGTGAGAAAGTAGTTGAGGGTATTTGGAGCATATCACTAAGCACATGAAGCAAGAGCCTCATTAAGCAACACCTCATCCCTCCTTGATAGTATTGGCTTTTTCTATAGACTCAATGTGATCTTGGATCACTAAAATATAAAATGAAGAGTCTTGAGCTTTTGAGCTTGAGCCAATCCTTTGTCCTTAGTATTTTGAGGGATCCACTTTCATCATCCATGCCATGCCATTCATTGAGTTTTCCTGAAATAATAGTCTTGGAATAGCATTAGCTCAATGAGCTATATGTTGTTATGAATTACCAAAACCACCTAGGGATAGTTGCACTTTCAATCTCCCCCTTTTTGGTAATTGATGACAACATATAGATCAAAGCTTCGACAAATGATAATAAGATTGAAAAACATTGTCGCTTTGAGAAGTATGTGATAAGCAAGAGCTCCCCCTAAATTTGTGCATAGTTTAAAATTTGCTTTGGACTGCAAATGCACAAGGAATTAGGCTCATGGGTTACTCTTCCATGTCACATACATCTTGGTGGAGCGCTCAAAATAATAAAGATTGAATATATGCACTCATCACCAAGCAAGTGAATGATCACATAAGGATAGGTAAGATAATATAATCAAACATGCATAAGTGTAGCTTATGCAAACACATGATCATCAATGTCTCACAGATAATAGCATAGAATCTCAAGCAATCAAAAGCAAACAAAGTTTAACCACCAAAGCAAGAGAGAACAAAAGCAACACTCTCTCTCTCGAAGCCTATGATCTATACATTTTTCTCCCCCTTTGGCAACAAGTTACCAAAAAGTTCATAGAAAATGCATAGAGCTAGATCGACTCTCAGGCTTAATCTTCAGGTGGTGGTGTAGAGATGGCTCCTTGGACGAAGGCTTCAGTTGAAGTGGTTGGAGCTGGAGGAGTTGGGGCTGGAGCTGGTTGCACTGGAGCTGTAGGAGCTGTAGCTGGTGCAGATGATGTGGCTCTGGAGTCTGTCACAGGCACTGCAGCTGACCTATGAGCTCTAGGCACTCTGGCAAATGCATCAGTGGTTGTCTTGCCCTTCCTGTCCTGCATGTCATCCTGGAGCTGCTCCACAACTGACTGAATCTCAGTTACTTTGATATCTAGATCATAGAATTTTCGTTCCATGATTCTTTCCAGGCTCTCCTGGTTTTGAGTTAGGGTGGCCAACCCCTTCTCAATCCTTATTGTGGATGCTATCAAGTAACCAAGCTGCTCCTGCTTGTTCTTCAAGAAGTATTCAGATGCCTCCTCTTGAGTTGGCATCTTGGCAGCCTTCTCTCTCTTTGCCTTCTCCTTCTGCTCTTGAGCTTGCACTGATGATGGTTCATTCTCATTCATGACAACCTGATTGTCCTCAAAGTCTGGATAGATAGCAAAATGTTCCTTATCCAGCAAGTAAGTTCCTGTGCCCATCTTTGAGTTAATTAACTCCTGAATCTATGGGGCATACCCACAACTCCTCTTCTGATCTGCTGTTGTCCTCTTAATGGTCTCAACAATGAGGCTCATGACCTTGAATTTTTGTGGCACATCAAACAAGTGCAGCAAGTTGATAGCATGCCCTCTAATCATGTTGTGGTCACCTGACTTGGGAAATAGAGTGTGCCTAAGAATCCAATTGATTGTTGGCAGCCCTGACAGAAGGAAGTGGACTGACCCAAACTTGAAAGTCTCAAGAGCTTTGTTTGGGATCTCCTTGTACATGTGAGCCATAGAATTGTGGTCCATTTTCTTCTTGGCATAGACATCCAAGTCATCTTCACTTTCCTTTGGAGCATTGATCAGACTAGCCCATTCCTCAATTGTTGACTGGTACCTTGTACCTTCAGACATCCAAACTATCCTGCCATCTGGATAGAAGTGTGTTGTGGAGTAGAATTGCATAATGAGCTCATCATTCCACTTTGTGAGCTTCTGCCCAACAAAGTCTACAACTCCACAAACAACAAAGCTGTCTTGCACTCCAGGATAGTGTTCCTCATTTTCCTTTATGTAGGTCCAGTCGACCCACCTCATATCACAAACTATGGGCTTCTTGTCCAACAGCACTGTCTCATAGAAGTCCTGTTGTTCCTTAGTGTGGAACCTGTAATCAACAACAGTCCTTCTCCTGGTAGCATATGGATCTGACTCTCTCCATAGCCTCAACCTTGAATCTCTCCTGATTTTCATGTTCACAGCCACAGGATGAGCATCATTGTGGTCTGGAATCTTGGGTTTGAGCTTTCTCAGGACTTGTCCTTCTTCATCTTCCTCATCAGCAACTTCAAGCACTGGGGCCTTGTTCTTCTCAGCAGCTGGAATACTCCTGGTATTCCTCTTTGGTGCAAGCTTGGGCTTGGGGGCAGCTTTGGGTGCTTCCTTGGGTTTTGATGTTGCAGCCCCTGACTTAATAGCATCACCCATTAGCTTTTGTGCCTTGGGTGCTGGTGCAGCAGCCTCTTCTTCTTCATCAGAATCTCTCCTCATAGAGGGATTTCCAAGAACCTGGGCAGTAGTGGTTCTAGTTCTCTTCTTCTTCTTATCTTGTCCAGCAGCTTCATCTTCTGATTCCATGGTAAACTTCATAGTTTCTCCAGTGGGAACTTTCTTGGGTTTGGAAGTTGTGCCTCTTCTTGCAGGTGCCTCTTTGGGTTCAGACTTTTCTGGCACTTGAGTTGATCCTCTGACCTTCAACATAGGTGTCCTCTTGGCAGGAACCTTCCTATTGAGTCCAGGCTTTGTGTTCTTTGCTAAGGCATATTCCTTTTTGAGCACTACCTTCTTGGAGGTAGCCTCATCTTCTTTTGCCAAGTAATCCTCATCTTCAGATTCTGAAGTCCTCTTCTTCCTTGTCCTGGTGGCAGCTTTAGGTAGCTTGCTTGGGGTGCTCCTGTTGCCATCATCTGAAGTGCTAGAGGGACTAGTGCCCTCACTCATGTGATTGTGCTCTTCTGACTTGTTCTGACTATCACTTTGGTCTGACATGCTACAAATCACTGACTGCTGATGTAACGCCCCGCATTTGTTGCGCCAGGTGTATGCCAGTTATTCGTCGTTGTTGCCATGTCATTTGCTTGCGTGTTGCACTTTGCCATGTCATCATATGCATTTCATATCATGTCTTCATGTGCATCTCATTTTGCTTGCATGTTCGTCACATGCATCCGAGCATTTTTCCCGTTGTCCGTTTTGCAATCCGGCACTCCTATGTCCCCCGGCGCCCCCTTTTGCCTCTTTTCATGTGCGGGTGTTAAACGTTCTCGGAATGGACCGTGATTTTCCAAGCGGCCTTGGTATACCACCGGTAGACCGCTTGTCAAGTTTCGTGCCATTTGGAGGTCGTTTGATACTCCAACGGTTAACTGGGTAACCGCGAAAGCCCTCTTTGACTTGCAGCCCAACACCCCTTCCAAAGTGGCCCAAAACCCAGCAAACTCCCCTCGATGCTCTCGGTCGTTCGATCACGATCGCGTGGCCGAAAACCGCTCCTCATTTGGACTCTCCTAGCTCCCTCTACCTATAAATGTGTGATCCCCTCCGGATTTTCGCGCAGTCCAAACCCTATCACCGCTCCCCTCGCGCCGCCGGACGTTTCTTCCTCCGTCGCCGGACATGTCCGCCCTCCACATCACCTCGGCCAATCCCGGCATGCCACCTCAGCTCCGCCGCCACGTGTCGCCTCCTGATTCGCCGCCGCCCCGCGCCCACTTCGCCGCACCCGCGCCGGCCCGCCGAAGCCCGCCGTGGGCCCTCCCGGCCCATCCCGCGCCGCCGCACGGCCCGCCCGTCGCGCCGCCAGCGCCGCCGCGCGCCTCCCGCGCGTCCCCGCCGCCGCTCGTCGCCGGCCGCGCCGCCTCCCCGCCGTGGGAGCGCCTCCGCCGCGCCCGGCCGTTCCCGCTTCGCCGGCCCCGCGCTGCCAGCTCCCGTCGCCTCCGCCGCCCTGCCCTTCGCCGCCGATGCCGCGCCGCCTCCGTCTCTGGCCGCCGGCGGCGCGTAGTCCACCGGCGACCGGAGGCCCGCGCTGCTCCTCCGCGCCCCAGCCGGCCCCTCCCGTCCGTCCCGCGCGGCCCGCATGCGCCGCCCCCGCGCGCCACCGCCGTCGGACGCCGCCCCGCCGCTCGTCGTCGTCCCCTCCTTCTCCGGCCACCATGCAGCTCGCCGGAGCTCCGGCCGGATCTGAGGGAGTGGATCACCACCACTCCCTCGAACCAAACGCGCCTCCGCCTGTCCCGGATCTCCTCGTCCCGCTCGACCCCGTCCAGCTTTTCGGAGGGTAAAATTCCTCCAAGTCCCAGATTTTTTACATTATCATGCCATGTTCATCGCATCGCATCTCTGCATCCGTAGCTCCGTTTCGTGCGTGTAATATGTCATATTGTTCGCCTCGATGAGTACTTCATTTCATTCCATTGCATCATTTTCATTTGAGCTCATCTTGATACCCGAAATGCTATTGGAAGAGTGCATGTTGATGTTAACCTGCTGAAACTGTTATAACATGCTCATTTGTCATTTTTGCCATGTTTGATGTGTGCATCCTATGAGGGTGATGTCTACATGTGTTTTGATCTATGCCATGCCATCTTTCCAGTGGTGCCAACCATGTATTTTTATGAGTTGTGTGCTGAGTGCATCAAGCTTGTTAAGGAGGGTACTTGATGTTGTTGTTTTCGTGACAGATTCTGTTATATTTTGTTGCTATGTTAACATGCTTCTACTAGTCATTTCGTGCAGTATTGTGGAGATGTTCACTAAGGATGTTTTGTTATACATGTCTTGCTCTATCCATTCATGCCCTTGGTTGCAATTATAGCCTACTGTAGATTGTTGTAAACTTGCTCCAAACTTGCTAAAAAATGTTGCTGTCAGCCTGTTAACATAAAGTTCAATGTTTCCATGATTGTTTTCTAGTGATCCATGCACCCTAGGAACTTGCTATTGCCATGATTAGCTTCACAAACATGTCTTCTTACTGTCGGTTGCCTTGCTATGCCATGTATTGCTTTGTGGTGAGTGGTTCAAGCTCACGAACATGCCTACTTATTGTTGTTCCTGCCATGTATGAATCTGTAATATAATTTGCCATGTTTACATGGGTGCCATTATATTTTCTGTGCCCTTTTGGCTCATGGTCAGTAAGGGACTCTTGTTCTATGCATTTAGTAGTATCATGCCATGCCTTTGTTTGCCATGATAAGTTCCTGTAACATGTTGTTTCACAGCTCTAAACATTGTAACCTGATGTTATTTCTGCAAAGTCTGAAACTGTTATTATTTGCCATCTTACCATGTGTTTTGGAGCATGATCTAGTGTTTTCTGGAGATAGCTCAGTGTTCATGTTTTGTCATGCTTTACATGTACTTCATGCGCATGCCTTTTGTTATTATGTTGAGCTGCTGTAGCATATTGTTTTGATGCTTGCAATATGCCTAGTTGCTGTTTTGGACAGATTGTTGCTATGTGTGTGTGTGTGTGTTGAACCGTTGCTCCGTTTTGAGTGTGCTCTATATGAAACTTGCTTGTTTTTGCATGTAGCTTCATATCATCATGTTGCATCCATGTTTTGAGGTGTTTGCTTGATGTTTGTATGCATTTTGCATCAATGCCATGCTTATCTTGTTTTGCTCATATCTTCTAGGCCGTAGCTCCGAATCTAATGAACTTTATATGTAACTTGACTAGATTTTCGTGTAGATCATGTTGGTGCATCTTAACTTGCTGTTTAACAACTTGAACATAAGGTTTAATCAGTTCTGGACCAATTTCGAAATTTGCATATGAGGACTTACCGGAATTGTTATATGTTGTTTCCGGCCTCAGTTAAACTTGCCTTGATGTGTTGTTCTTGTTTGCATCATCTCTTGCCATGAGTAGCTTCATGTAGCTTTGTCATGCATCATGCTTGTTGTGCATCATGTCTTGTTGTGCATCGTTAGGATTCGTTCGTCTACGCTTAGTTCTCTTCGTGGCTTCATCTTCTTCATGGACTCGTTCTTCTTCCTTGCGGGATTTCAGGCAAGATGACCGCTACCCTGGATCTCACTACTATCATTGCTATGCTAGTTGCTTCATTCTATCGCTATGCTGCGTTACCTATTCTTTTGCTCTTCAAGCCTCCCAAATTGCCATGAACCTCTAACCTTTGACACCCTTCCTAGCAAACCATTGCTTGGCTATGTTACCGCTTTTGCTCAGCCCCTCTTATAGTGTTGCTAGTTGCAGGTGAAGTTGAAGATTGCTCCATGGTGGACAGGGTTTATTTTGGGATATCACAATATCTCTTATATTATTAATGCATCTATATATTTGGTAAAGGGTGGAAGGCTCGGCCTTATGCCTGGTGTTTTGTTCCACTCTTGCCGCCCTAGTTTCCGTCATACCAGTGTTATGTTCCCGGATTTTGCGTTCCTAACGCGGTCGGGTGATTTATGGGACCCCCCTGACAGTTCGCTTTGAATAAAACTCCTCCAGCAAGGCCCAACCTTGGTTTTACCATTTGCCTCACCACCACCTACTTTTCCCTTGGGAGTAATTAACCCAAGGGTCATCTTTATTTTAGCCCCCCCTGGGCCAATGCTTGTCTAAGTGTTGGTCCAAACCGAGTGATGTCTGGCGCCCCTTGGGCAACCAGGGTCTATGCCAACCCGTCGTCTTGCTCATCAGGTGTGCCCTGAGAACGAGATATGTGCAGCTCCTATCGGGATTGTCGGCGCATCAGGCGGCTTTGCTGGTCTTGTTTTACCATTATCGAAATGTCTTGTAAACCGGGATTCCGAGACTGATCGGGTCTTCCTGGGAGAAGGAATATCCTTCGTTGATCGCGAGAGCTGCTAAGTTGGGACACCCCTGCAGGGTTTAAACTTTCGAGAGCCGTGCCCACGGTTATGTGGAAGATGGGAATTTGTTAATGTCCGGTTGTAGATAACTTGACACCAGATCCGAATTAAAATGCATCAACCGCGTGTGTAGCCGTGATGGTCTCTTCTCGGCGGAGTCCGGGAAGTGAACACGGTTTCTTTGTTATGATTGGCGTAAGTAGGTGTTCAGGATCACTTCTTGATCATAACTAGCTTCACGACCGTTCCGCTTGTTCTCTCTTCTCGCTCTTATTTGCGTATGTTAGCCACCATATCATGCTTAGTCGCTGCTGCAACCTCACCACTTTACCCCTTCCTTTCCCATTAAGCTTTGCTAGTCTTGATACCCATGGTAATGGGATTGCTGAGTCCTCATGGCTCACAGATTACTACAACAACAATTGCAGGTACAGGTTTTGCGATGATCTTGACGTGAGCCCGATGTTTGCTTGTTTTGGAGTTCTTCTTCTGCTTCTTCTTCGATCAGGGGATAGGTTCTAGGTCGGCAGCCTGGGCTAGCAGGGTGGATGTCGTTTGAGCTTCTATTTGTGTTTCATCCGTAGTCGGATGTTGTTCTTGTATGTTGTATTGTTGTATTCGTGTGGCATTGTATGCCCCTTGTATGTATCCCCAACTATTATGTAATGTTGATGTAATGATATCCACCTTGCAAAAGCGTTCCAATATGCGGGTCTATCCTTGGTGGGACCTTCGAGTTCCTTTTGGATAGGGTCGCATATTGGGCGTGACAGCTGACCCTGTGAATAGTTATAGATGAGGTAGAATGGATGAGCATCACAAAATGCAGAGATTTTTGCAAAAGAATGATTCAAAAATTCAGTTTTAATTTTCCACAGAAAGCATTTCGGATCAACCGATTTTCAAACTCGGTGATACCGAAGCAGTTTTGGAACCTAAACTGGTGAACTCGGTCGGACCGAGTCACGGTTTGGTGGCACCGAGACTGCTAGGGTTTCACAAAGTCTTCAAATCGATCACACCGATTAGCAATTCTCGGTCAGACCAAGAGTAACTAGTGCAATGGCGTTAGCCAAATCGGTGGGATCGAGTTTTTCAACTCGGTGGGTCCAAGATGGTTTCGGCGGAAACCTAACCCTAAATTTTCAAATCCCATCTAATCTAAGGATTGTATTGACTGGATAGGAGTGTCTCAATCGTGGCAAGAAACATAATGAACACAATGTGCTAGGAATCGGACGAGGATAGCACTGTGATTGAGTCCATACCCTAGCTTGGCGATGAACTCGCTACGGCGGCAACGACGGGGGTGAAATCCGTTGACGACGGTGGAGACCAGCGACAGGAGGCGGCTGGCGACGAGGAGATGATCCGGAGACCCTGGAGGCAGAGCGAGCTATTGCGCGGGCGAAGAGGTTCGGAGAAATTTCCAAATTTTTTGCCCGTGAGTATATATAACCCGACCCTGTCGGTGTGACCGAGTGGAACAACTCGGTGGCACCGAGATGCATAACTGTATACAGTTACTGCAACTCGGTGTGACCGAAAAGTTCAAATCGGTTGCACCGAGATTGAAAACCTAGATCGACTTAGTGATCTCGGTAGGACCGAAATGGAGGAATCGGGCAGACCGAGAATCACAAAGAAGTTTTAGAAGTTTAAGTCTATGACGAATCGGGGACTCTGAGTGCTCCTCACACAGAGTGGTTCAAATCTGACTTGATCAAATTTTGTGATGTAGCATGAATAGAGTTTGAGATAAGAAGAGCATAGATAGTTAGAGAAGGTTCTTAGGCATTCTTGTCCATCCACTTGGCAAAAGGAAAAGAAACCAATCAAACAAAGCAACAAGTGGATGTCCTCGAATGAGTAAAATATGCAACCAACATGCTCACACAATAAGATGGCAAATGAAATATGTGGCAAAGCATGCACAACCAATTCTAGCACCTATCAACCAATTGGCGATGACTAGGTCATCTATATATGAGTATATTGACTTAGGAGTCAAATGAGAACATTTGATCATAGGTCATACTCATCGTTTAAGCTCAAGTGAGGTTACCACTTTTACATAATGCATTGATGTGTTCACACCATTAGAGTTGCTTTGACTCAATTCTTAGAGTTAAGCTCCCCCTAGGTGTGAGATCCCCTTTTAGAGGGATGAACTAACCTTGGGTTTTGTCGATGATGACTTCATGTAGGTGTTGAAGATGTGGGTGCTCAATGTTGATGTAGATCATTTGGAGCAATCCTTTGGAGTGAGTTGCACTTTGAACATACCTACATGGGTTAGTCCCACAAGGAACAAACAAGAATATCCATAGACATAGAGTGATGCACACACAAGATGATGTCCATGAAATCATTAGGTTACCTTGTCCCTTGCCTGACCAACATGAGGGTTTGTGACTCCTTGAACTAGTGCAAGATGTGGAAGTTGATTGCACTTGTTCTTGCCATAATGATATGAGTGAAGAATATTGGTGGAGTCACCCTCAAGAACTCTCTAGTTCTTCTTCTTCGGGATCCACATCATCTTGATGGGAATCCTTGGAGTTGTAGTTGTACTTGATGAAGTAGAACTTGACATAGTCTTGGGAACCCACTTGACCAAGGCCTTAGGTGCTTCTTCAAATGCATCAATCTCCTCTTGAAGCTTGTCCTTGCCTTTGCTCTTGTGGTCTTGTGGTGGAAGATCATCTTGCGCTTGTGTTCCCTTGAAGGAAGTAGGATCATACTTCTCTTGTTGAGGAACAAACTTCGTCTTGGGGTATTGATCTTCTTCCCACTCAACTCCATTGGCATTGAAATTTCGTTCAAAACCAACACCTTGATTCTTCCGGTGCCTTCCTTGCTTGCGTACAATTTCCTCGAATTGCTTACTCCTAGCAAGGCTCTTGTAAACACCTTTCTCTATAATTCCCTTCAATAAGCTATTTTCTTGCTCAAGTGTAACTTGGCTAAGAGAATCATTAGTGGAATCAAGAGAACTACTAGAAGCAACAATATTGGATTTGGTATTATTATTGTTACTACTAGAGGAAGGATCTTTCTTGTACTTGTTACTAGACTTGACTTGAGGCATGTAA
Organism: Triticum aestivum; assembly: GCF_018294505.1. Classification (NCBI taxonomy): domain Eukaryota; kingdom Viridiplantae; phylum Streptophyta; class Magnoliopsida; order Poales; family Poaceae; genus Triticum; species Triticum aestivum. Next base: position 184,118,901 of record NC_057801.1, read on the forward strand.
GTAGATAAGAGTAAACGCTTGGCAATATAAGAAGAACTTTTCTTACGGAGATCATCATTGATTGCTTTTAAGAACTCATGCTCTTGCTCAAGATTGAGCTTTTCAAAGCGTAACTTTTCATGAGCCCTTAAAAGTTCTCGATGATCTTCGAAGATAGTTTCATGATCTAACTTAAGAGTGTTTAGTTCTTTAGTTAGAAGCTCAATCTTCTCCTTATCATTGTCATTCGTTTTATCTAGATTAGAATGATTAATTGATGTTTCATCATAGTATTCATCACTAGAGTTGTCAAAAAGTAAATAATCATCAACTAGCAAGTCATCTTCATCACTATTGAAATCAACATACTCGGGATGTGTTACTGAGGGAGTCCTGGACTAGGGGATGTCCGGATAGCCGGACTATCATCATCGGCCGGACTCCAAGACTATGAAGATACAAGACTGAAGACTTTGTCCCGTGTCCGGATGGGACTTTCCTTGGCGTGGAAGGCAAGCTTGGCAATACGGATATGTAGATCTCCTACCATTGTAACCGACTCTGTGTAACCCTAGCCCTCTCTGGTGTCTATATAAACCGGAGGGTTTTAGTCCGTAGGACGAACAACCATTACAACAATCATACCATAGGCTAGCTTCTAGGGTTTAGCCTCCTTGATCTCGTGGTAGATCCACTCTTGTACTACCCATATCATCTATATTAATCAAGCAGGAGTAGGGTTTTACCTCCATCGAGAGGGCCCGAACCTGGGTAAAAACATCGTGTCCCTTGTCTCATGTTACCATCCGCCTAGACGCACAGTTTGGGACCCCCTACCCGAGATCCGCCGGTTTTGACATCGACATTGGTGCTTTCATTGAGAGTTCCTCTGTGTCGTCACCGATAGGCTTGATGGCTCCTTCAATCATCAACAACCACGCAGTCCAGGGCGAGACTTTTCTCCCCGGACAGATCTTCGTGTTCGGCGGCTTCGCACTATGGGCCAATTCGCTTGGCCATCTGGAGCAGATCGAAAGCTACGCCCCTGGCCATCAGGTCAGATTTGGAAGCCTAAACTTCACGGCCGACATCTGCGGAGACTCGGTCTTCGATGGATTCGAGCCACAGCCGAGCGTGCCGCACTGTCACGATGGGCATGATTTAGCTCTGCCGCCAGACAGTGCCCTGGAAGCCGCACACGAGTCCGCTCTGACCCCTAGTTCGGAGACGACCGCACAGATCGAGGACAGGTGGCTGGACACCGCCTCGGGAGCTGCAATCTCTATGGCGATGGAGCCGAATACTGACCTTGTCCCTCGTAAAGCTCGTAACTCTGAGGTGCCGGACTCCTCGCCGGACTCTGAACCTCCTGCGCCCCTACCAATCGAATCCGATTGGGCGCCGATCATGGAGTTCACCGCCGCGGACATCTTTCAGCACTCACCCTTTGGTGGCATCCTGAATTCGCTAAAGTATCTATCGTTATCAGGAGAACCCTGGCCGGACTGCGGTCAGGACGGTTGGGATGCGGACGACGAAGAAATTCAAAGCCCACCCACCACCCACTTTGTAGCCACCGTCGACGATCTAACCAACATGCTAGACTACGACTCCGAAGACATCGACGGCATGGACGACGATGCTGCAGACGACAAAGAACCAGCGCCTACGAGGCACAGGAAAGCCACCTCAACTCATGATATATATGGTGGACACCCCAAAAGGGAGCGATAATGAGGAACAACGGGACACGGCGAAGGATAATTCCTCCGAAAACAACCAAAACGGCGACATAAGCGCCGCCCCAAGTCCCGCCTCGATAATAACAGCACTCATAATGACCCAGCCATAGAGCAGGGCAAACCAGTGGGCGACGAACAGGCAACCAAGCAACCATCCGAACAGGATGAATCGGATAATCAACCCATCCCCGGCGAAAACAATAGTCAAGACGATCTCACGCCGGACACACCACCGGAGCATAAAAACCTTCACAAAAGGCTTGTTGCCACTGCAAGAAGCTTGAAGAAGCAGAAACGGAAGCTCAAAACAGTGGAAGACATACTCAGAATGAGGTGGAGCAAAGTACTCAAGACCGCGGACAAATATGGCGACAGCCACCAAACAAAGAGCTACCCGAAGCGCAAGCTGCTGCCCGAATTCGATGAGGAGGCCGTAGAGCCCCCACAGTCAAAAAGCAAAGAGGCTGCCTGGCCGGATAGACGACCAGATGACAAGCCAAGAGCGACAAGCGGCGCCGCACACAAGCCGGCACATGATCCTCGCAAAATAGATGGCCCGGTAAGGTCCATTTATGGGCCAAAGAAGAGGGCCCTAGGAAGCAACACAACACGCCGAGTGTTCGAAGACAACGGCACACCCAAATACAGGGGCGCCGCACACCCACTATGTTTCACCGATGAGGTGCTGGATCATGAATTTCCAGCGGGGTTCAAGCCCGTAAACATAGAGGCATACGACGGAACAACAGACCCCGAAGTCTGGATTGAGGATTACATCATGCACATACATATGGCTAGAGGAGACGATCTCCACGCCATAAAATATCTGCCCCTCAAGCTCAAAGGGCCAGCTCGGCATTGGCTCAAAAGCCTCCCAGAAAACACCATTGGAAGTTGGGAAGAGCTCGAGGACGCGTTTAGCGTAAATTTTCAGGGACTTATGTCCGCCCTCCAGATGCAGACGATTTAAGTCACATAACCCAACAGCCCGGAGAATCAGCGCGTAAATTCTAGAACAGGTTCCTCACCAGAAAGAACCAAATAGTCGACTATCCGGACGCCGAAGCCTTAGCAGCTTTTAAACATAACGTCCGAGACGAATGGCTCGCCAGACACCTCGGCCAGGAAAAGCCAAGAACAATGGCCGTGCTAACAAGCCTCATGACCCGCTTTTGCGCGGGGGAAGACAGCTGGCTAGCAAGATGCAGCACCAGCGACCCGAGTACATCCGAGATCAGAGATGGAAACAGAAAATCACGGCGTAGAAAGGACCAGCGCCGAAATAAAGAAAAGAGCCCAAAGAACACGGCGGTCAACGCCGGATTCAAAAGCTCGCGGCCGAACAACAAAACACGGCCTCTTAAGGACAACAGTGACGAGCTATCCAACTTAAACAAAATTTTGGATCGGATATGTCAAATCCATAGTACCCCCGGGAAGCCTTCAAACCACACCCACCGAGATTGTTGGGTCTTCAAACAGTCCGGCCGACTCAACGCCGAACACAAGGGGCTCGACGCGCCAAGCGATGATGACGACAAACCCCACCAGCAGAGCGCCGGAAAACAAAAGACTTTCCCACAAGAAGTCAAAATAGTAAACTCACTTCATGTGATAATACGGAACAATAGTGCGGCACCTGCTGAAGTATGTGTCGCACGGTCCACCCCAGCGGAACCCCGAGATTGGATGTCAAAACCAATTACTTTCGACCACCTGGACTATTCCAGAAGCGTTCGAAACGCAGGATGGACTGCTCTGATATTGGATCCTATAATCGACGGACTACAATTTACACAAGTCCTAATGTGATGGCGGCAACGATTTAAACCTGCTATATCCGGACACAATCCGCAAGTTGGGGATAGACCCTACTAAAATTCGCCATAGCTGCACTTCCTTCAAAGGAGTGACGCCAGGCCCTTACACCAAGTGCATGGGCTCCTTACTACTAGAAGTTGTGTTCGAGTCACCCGACAACTTCCGACGCGAAAAGCTAATCTTTCATGTCGCCCCATTCAAAAGTGGCCATCAAGCACTATTGGGACGTGAAGCTTTTGTCCGCTTTAACGCAATACCGCACTACGCGTCTCTTACACTGAAAATGCCCGGTCCACGCGGCATCATCTCATTAAAAGGTCGTTCAAGACCCCGGACACGGCTAGGCGAGTCCGGCATAAAAAAACTAGGGGCTCCGTAGCCGCACACCCCTTTACAAGGGGCTGTGCGTATGAGCAATAAAGAGCCAATAAAAGCTCAACTTTATTAATTTTTTCATACTCTGTTTTAAATACATTTTTCACACGATTTCTTTTCAAACTAAGTTCCTCTCTTTTACAGATGAACAACGTGTTACACCCGTCCAGGATACAGCACAACGGAGACACAGGCGCAGACGTGCAGTAGGGACCCATTGCAAGGATTCTTTTCAGATTAAGACCCTGCGTAAACCTTTTTTACTGTCTCTTGTTGCTATACATCCCCTGGTTTCTCACCATAACCAGAGAGGAGGCTGACGTTTTGGCATCGGCCGCGTCAGAGGATCTCGCGTGTACCTGGACACTAGGGGCTTAGGGCATTGATCTGCCCGTCATCATAAAGATCGAACACCTCAGGGAGTGTTCGGCATCTCGAGTTAGGCCTTATATGCATCAGCTCCAAATCATGTCTTTGGTCAAATGTTGGGTTTGCCCGGCTCCTGTGTTTTGCTGTCTTACGTTCCGTATCATCGGCTAACGCGGCACCAGGAGAACTACTGCGATTGTGCCCCGGTTCGGCCGGGTGAGCACCTCAGTAGAGAAAGCCGAAAACTGACTATCATGATATAGCGAGAGACTGGTCAACCACTCGATCGACCTCTGGAATGTTTAGAATTCCTCCGCTTTGACGAAGGACCGCTTCCCGGTCAGGCACACACGCGCCCCAAATCCGGAGAGCGCAGTGCCCCTAGGGGCTATATCGTAGCCCCACCTTCGAACTCCTATGGCTAAGTGAAAGTGATAAAGCATTATAGTCCGGTTGCCTCGTTTGCTACGCTACCACCTCCTTCACAGGACCAAGACGTTGGATTAAGTGTGAAAATGCGCTACTTTGCAAACACCCCCGCACTATGTGCGTGGGGGCTGAAGCCGAAGACTGCCATCTTTCAGGTTATACACAAGTATACATTAACGGCCGCACAAGAGATATTTCAATACTTGAACGCACAAGTATAAAAAGCGTTTATATTATGAATATCGTTTTACAAACCATAAAGATCATTTGAACATGACATTTTTTGAGCACTGCGACTCAATTAAACGAGCACCATGCAGAACTTCCCCAAAATAGTGCTCGGCGGGTAACCGGCTCTCGTCCGAACCCCGGGTCGCAACATCGGTGGCATCCATCTCCGTCCAACATGTCTTCACACGGGTGAGGGCCATCCGTGCACCCTCTATGCAGGCCGACCGCTTCATCGCCTTGATATGCGGCACCACCCCAAGGAATTGCTGCAATAAGCCAAAATAACTCGTCGGCTTGGGCCTATCCGGCCAGACATGAGCCACGATATCCGTCATGGCAAGTCCAGACAACCTATTCAGCTCAGCCCACTCAGCCAACCGATCGGTCAGCGGAAGTGAACGCTCCGGACTGTGGAATTGAGACCAAAAAATATCTTCCGTCTCGTGATCCTTTTGACTTCGGAAGTGCACAACAGCATCAGCCGCACTCGCCGCCAAATCCATATAAGGATCCTCCGGACCCCACAGCTGGCCAAGCTGAGCATACTTCAGATCTGTGAACCTCCTGCGCAGCAGAAAAGGCTTGCCAGCCGCAATATCTCCGGCCTGGCACAGCTCCTCCTTTATAGCCCTCATTGCAGAACGGGCATCCTTGGCTTCGGTGGTGGCCCTCTTCAGGCTTTCTTGCTCCGCTCGGCGTTCTTTTTCAAGAACCTCATAGCGGTCGGTAACATCTTTCAGCTTCACGGCCATTTCGGCCATCTCCTCCCTGCTTCGGCAGTGAGCAGCCCTTTCGGCTTCTAGCTCTTCGGCCGCCTTCGAGGCAGCCGCATCACTCCTCCTGGCCTGCTCCTTGGCTCGAGCAAGCTTTGCTCGAAGGTCCGAACACAGCAGCGGCACCATCTGCATCAAACACACATGTTGTAAGGAGTGAGCTTCGGCTCCCTTACTAGGTGACCACGGAGAAACAACCTACCTTGCGACTCGTCAAGTCGTTTATTGACCAGCGCGATGTCCGCATCCGCAACGTCGAGTTGCTGCCTTAGTTCAGCAACTCCATCAGTCCGGCTGGCCACCGGACTATCCGCCACCTGCATAGAAAGGCGAAAATTAATACCTACGATTATGATCCTCGGCACGCTGTCGCTTTCGACAACATACCGAGTCTCAGGGGCTACTATCTATACAGGGCGCACTTTATGTGTAAAACTGTCAAAAGGTATGTCATCTTTACGTACCTCAAACCCCGCCAGCAAACTTCTGACGGCATCATGCAATCCGCCCTCGGTGGATGAAATTCTTTCAATCACCGTACTCATCAATGTACGGTGACCTTCTGAGATAGACGCCCTCTCAAGCAGATCCTTCAGCTCCCCCGGCTGTACACCAGTTGGCGCCGAACTCTCCGGCCCCGCCGGACTTGGGGATACCCTCCGTGATGACACCTCAGGGTCGTCTGCCCCACCTGGCGGTGCGGCAAATGGAGGCGTCTCGCTCTCCATCATCTCTGGATGAAGGTCCCCCGAAGACGAGCTCATCTGAGAAGGACGGAGATCCAAACTACAAGGTAAAAACTTCGGTTATCCTCAGAAGCAAAAATAGGGATGTATCTTATTACAAAACTCCCCTTTTTCTACTTACGGCTCGCTGGAGGGCTGATTCCTTAGGGGAGATAGTGCAGCCGGGGCCTCCCCAGACGCAGGACCCTCTGGTGAAGATCTCTTCCCCCGCTTCGAGGCCCTGGCCTCCGGGTTTTCGGAAGCAGTCCTCTTCTCCCCTTGGAAGGAGGGATTCTCGATTCCCCCTTTCTCAAAAGCCTCCTTGGTAGAGGCGGTAGTTTCTCTGTTCTCCCCTTCGCCTTCTTCTGAAGGTGCAACCTTCAGCATCCTGACCAGCACGGGATCCGGCGCGGTCTCCGGGAGGGGGGCCGGACACCGTATCAGTTTCGCTTGCGCTATCCACTCCTATTCAAGAGACGATTGGTTAAAAGGAAAATTCAAGAAGGTGCAAACAAACGGTGTGTCCGGACACAGGGCCACTTATCTGAGCATCCGGGCGATTGCAGCTTAGGCCGGAATCCTCGGTCAATTCCGGACACACTTCTTGTGATCCGAAGAACAATTTATACATCTCCACGGGTGTCGTACCCATGAAGTGTTGGAGAGCTCGTGGCCCCTCTGGATTGAATTCCCACAGGCGGAGGGGGCGACGCTTGCAGGGCAGAAGACGCCGAATTAGCATAACCTGCATCACTACGACCAGATTGATCTCCCTCTCTTGGAGGTCTCGAATCCGGCCCTGCAATAGGGGTACGTCCTTTGACGGCCCCCAGTTGAGCCCTTGGTTGACCCATGACATCAGCCGCTGTGGAGGGCCCGAGCAAAAGATGGGCGGCGGCTTCTGCCTTCTACCCAGTTGGAGCGGTTAATATAGAACCACTCCTATTGCCACAAGCCGAGCTCCTCCTGGAAGGAGCCCTCGGGCCATGGAGCATCGGCCCTCCTGCTTACAACCGCTCCTCCGCACTCTGCTTGAGGCCCCTCGATCATCTTTGGCTCCACGTTGAAGGTTTTGAGCCACAAACCGAAGTGGGGGGTAGTGCGGAGGAAGGCCTCGCAGACGACAATGAATGATGAGATGTGGAGGATGGACTCCGGAGCCAAGTCGTGGAATTCCAACCCATAGTAAAACATAAGCCCTCTCACAAAAGGATCCATCGGGAAGCCTAAACCCCGACGGAGGTGGGACACAAACACGACGCTTTCTCCTGGCTCGGGAGTGGGAATGACTTGCCGTTTGGCGGGCAACCTATGCGAAATCTCGTAAGTCAGGTACTTGGCTTCTCTCAGCTTTTGCATGTCCTCTTCCGTAACGGAGGAGGGCATCCACCGGCCCTGTTGGTCGAGGCCGGACATCATTGAAGGTCCGAGGCGCTCTAAACTGAGGCTCTGGGTGTTGGAACTCGGGGCGAGGGGCAGATTCGATTGAGGATTGAAGAAAAGGAATGAGCCTTGGTCTCATTATAAAGAGGGAGAATACCAAGAGCCGTCCCCGTGACCGTTTGGGACTCGCCTTTGATAGAGGGGGCGTGGCAATGGGCACGGTTGGGTTACCCATGTCCGTATTGATGGGAATCCCGGAATAAGGGGAACACGATCTCTGCTTCGACAAGACGTGCCAAGGAAACTGCTTCGCTAAACGCGCTGAGGTGGTATAGTAAAAACGATTCAAGTAAAGGCTTGGCAGTGGTGTGACGTCACGCCACCAAATACATCAGCAGATTGAGCTTGTGTACATATTATTCTCTCTACGGTAGTATGTGGAATTTATTTTGCAGAGCCGGACACTATCCTGGTGTTCACAATCTTCTATGAATTAATTCGGAGGAGGAACCTGCCTTGCAATGCCGAACAATATGCGCGCCGGACTCATCGTCATTGAAGCCTGGTTCAGGGGCTACTGAGGGAGTCCTGGACTAGGGGGTGTCCGGATAGCCGGACTATCATCATCGGCCGGACTCCAAGACTATGAAGATACAAGATTGAAGACTTCGTCTCGTGTCCGGATGGGACTTTCCTTGGCGTGGAAGGCAAGCTTGGCAATACGGATATGTAGATCTCCTACCATTGTAACCGACTCTGTGTAACCCTAGCCCTCTCCGGTGTCTATATAAACCGGAGGGTTTTAGTCCGTAGGATGAACAACCATTACAACAATCATATCATAGGCTAGCTTCTAGGGTTTAGCCTCCTTGATCTCATGGTAGATCCACTCTTGTACTACCCATATCATCAATATTAATCAAGTAGGAGTAGGGTTTTACCTCCATCAAGAGGGCCCGAACCTGGGTAAAAACATCGTGTCCCTTGTCTCCTGTTACCATCCGCCTAGACGCACAGTTCGGGACCCCCTACCCGAGATCCGCCGGTTTTGACACTGACAGTTACCTTTGGACCTTTGGCCATGAAGCATCTTCCAATTCCTTCATTTGGTGAGTCAAATATGTTGTAGGAGTTGGTTGACACAAGTGCTAGACCGGCAACACCTTCATCTTGAGTATATTCAGAGTCGGAGTGATAGCTTCTCTCGGAGTGATTGTCGGAGTCGGAGCCGGATACCCATTCACCAACATGAGCTTGATGTCTTCGTTTTGTGTAGCCCCTTGATGACTTGTCCTTCCTCTCCGAGTCCTTGCTTCTCCGTGAGGGTCTTCGTTCATAACGATCATCTCTACTCCTCCTCTCTCTTGGTGGTGATTCTTCTCTTTTGCTTCTTCTTCTTGGAGAATCTTCTCTTCTTTTGTAGGGTGTCGTACACTCATTGGAATAGTGTCCGGGTCTCCCACAATTGTAGCAATTGCGCTCTCGACTAGAAGATCTTTTGTCATTGTAGGACCTTGACTTAGAGCTTCTTTCTTTGCTTCTAGTCTTGTAGAATTTGTTGAAGTTCTTCACCATTAAGCTCAATTCTTCATTGAAGGTTTGTTTCTCACTTGATGATGTGGGGGCTTCACATGAGGCTTTGTAAGCACCACTTGACTTGTTGTGAAGTTCCTCCTTATCCTTGAGTGACATCTCATGAGCAACAATTCTTCCAATTACTTCCATTGGCTTGAGATCTTTGTAGTTTGGCATCATTTGGATCAATGTGCACATGGTATCATACTTTCCATCCAATGTTCTTAGGATCTTCTTGATGATGAATCTATCGGTCATCTCTTCACTCCCTAAGCCGGCAATCTCATTTATGATAAGAGCAAGCCTAGAGTACATTTCAGCGACACCTTCACCATCCTTCATTTTGAACTTGTCAAGCTGACTTTGAAGCACATCCAACTTGGATTCCTTGACGGAGTCGGTACCTTCATGCATATCAATCAAAGTATCCCAAATTTCCTTTGCATTCTCAAGATGGCTGATTTTGTTGAATTCTTCGGGGCACAATCCGTTGAAGAGGATATCACAAGCTTGAGCATTGTATTGCAACATCTTCAACTCTTCCGTGCTAACTTCACGGTTCGGCTCTCTCCCATCAAAGAATTCACCTTGCAAGCCAATACACACAATAGCCCAAACGGCGGGGTTATGTCCAAGAATATGCATTTTCATCTTATGCTTCCAACTAGCAAAATTTGTACCATCAAAGTAAGGACCTCTACGGTGATAATTTCCCTCGCTAGACACCATACTCTCCTAGGTTGTGAAACCAAGGCTATGACCACCAAAAGCTATGGAAATCAAAGAAAATGGAGACCAAAGCTCTGATACCACTTGTAGGACCTTGAAGTATGTCTAGAGGGGGGTGATTAGACTACTTGATGAATTAAAAACTTAACCTTTTCCCAATTTTAGAGTTTGGCAGATTTTAGCTATCTTTGGACAAGTCAAGCAATCATCACACAATTCAAGCAAGCATGCAAAGAGTATATGAGCAGCGGAAATTAAAGCATGCAACTTGCAAGAAAGTAAAGGGAAGCGTTTTGAGGATTCAAACGCAATTGGAGACACGGATGTTTTTGTCGTGGTTCCGATAGGTGGTACTATCGTACATCCACGTTGATGGAGACTTCAACCCACGAAGGGTAACGATTGCGCGAGTCCATGGAGGGTTCCACCCACGAAGGGTCCATGAAGAAGCAACCTTGTCTATCCCATCATGGCCGTCGCCCACGAAGGACTTGCCTCACTAGCGGTAGATCTTCACGAAGTAGGCGATCTCCTTGCCCTTACAAACTCCTTGGTTCAACTCCACAATCTTGTCGGAGGCTCCCAAGTGACACCTAGCCAATCTAGGAGACACCACTCTGCAAGAAGTAACAAATGGTGCATTGATGATGAACTCCTTGCTCTTGTGTTTCAAATGATAGTCTCCCCAACACTCAACTCTCTCTCATAGGTTTTGGATCTGGTGGAAAGAAGATTTGAGTGGAAAGCAACTTGGGGAAGGCTAGAAATCAAGATTCATATGGTAGGAATGGAATATCTCGGCCTCAACACATGAGTAGGTGGCTCTTTCTTAGAAATGGTAAGTTGGAAGTGTAGGTTTGTTCTGATGGCTCTCTCAACGAATGAAGAGGAGGTGGAGGGGTATTTATAGCCTCCACACAAAATCTAACCGTTACACACAATTTACCAAACTCAGTGGGACCGAATCAACAAACTCGGTCATACCGATTTAGTAAACCTAGTGACCGTTAGGATTTTCGGTGGGACTGACATGCAACTCGGTAGGACCGATATGGTTAGGGTTAGGGCATAACGTAATCTCGGTAAGACCGATTACACAAACTCGGTGAGACCGATTTTGGTAGTAAGCTTTCCAAAGAGTTGGTCAGGTAAATTCGATGAGATTGATTCGCTCATTTCGGTGAGACCGAAATGTTACGGAAGGGAAACAGGGAGTTTACATTGCAATCTCGGTGGGACCGATCGCTCACTTCGGTTTGACCGAAACATTACGAAGGGAAACAGATATTACAATCCCATCTCGGTGAGACCGAGATCCCTATTGGTAAGACCGATTTGCCTAGGGTTTGTGGTAGTGGCTATGACATTTGAACTCGGTGGCGCCGGATAGAAAGAATCGGTGGGACCGATTTTGACTTTGGGTTTAGGTCATATGTGGATGTGAGAAAGTAGTTGAGGGTATTTGGAGCATATCACTAAGCACATGAAGCAAGAGGCTCATTAAGCAACACCTCATCCCTCCTTGATAGTATTGGCTTTTCCTATAGACTCAATGTGATCTTGGATCACTAAAATATAAAATGAAGAGTCTTGAGCTTTTGAGCTTGAGCCAATCCTTTGTCCATAGTATTTTTAGGGATCCACTTTCATCATCCATGCCATGCCATTCATTGAGCTTTCCTGAAATAATAGTCTTGGAATAGCATTAGCTCAATGAGCTATATGTTGTTATGAATTACCAAAACCACCTAGGGATAGTTGCAGTTTCAAGTACCCAGACAATCTGAGCACATGCTCACTAGTTGAGCAATTCTCCTCCATCTTTTAGCTATAGAACTTGTTGGAGACTTCATATCTCTCAACTCGGGTATTTGCTTGTAATATTAACTTCAACTCCTGGAACATCTCATATGGTTTATGACGTTCAAAACGTCTTTGAAGTACCGATTCTAAGCCGTTAAGCATGGTGCACTAAACTATCAAGTGGTCATCATATTGAGCTAGCCAAACATTCATAACGTCTGCATCTGCTCCTGCAATAGGTCTATCACCTAGAGGTGCATCAAGGACATAATTCTTCTGTGCAGCAATGAGGATAAACCTCAGATCACGGATCTAATCCACATCATTGCTACTAACATCTTTCAACATAGTTTTTCTCTAGGAACATATCAAAAATAAACATAGGGAAGCAACAACGCAAGCTATTGATCTACAACATAATTTGCAAAATACTATCAGGACTAAGTTCATGATAAATTAAAGTTCAATTAATCATATTACTTAAGAACTCCCAGTTAGATAGACATCCCTCTAATCATCTAAGTGATCACGTGATCCAAATCAACTAAACCATGTCTGATCATCACATGAAATGGAGTAGTTTTCAATGGTGAACATCACTATGTTGATCATATCTACTATATGATTCACGCTCGACCTTTCGGTCTCAGTGTTCCGAGGCCATATCTGTATATGCTAGGCTCGTCAAGTTTAACCTGAGTATTCCGCGCGTGCAACTGTTTTGCACCCGTTGTATTTGAACGTAGAGCCTATCACACCCGATCATCACGTGGTGTCTCAGCACGAAGAACTTTTGCAACGGTGCATACTCAGGGAGAACACTTATACCTTGAAATTTAGTGAGAATCATCTTATAATGCTACCTTTGATCAAAGCAAAATAAGATGCATAAAGGATAAACATCACATGCAATAAATATAAGTGATATGATATGGCCATCATCATCTTGTGCTTGTGATCACCATCTCCGAAGCACCGTCATGATCACCATCGTCACCACCGCGACACCTTGATCTTCATCGTAGCATCGTTGTCATTTCGGCACCTATTGCTTCTATGACTATCGCTACCGCTTAGTGATAAAGTAAAGCAATTATAGGGTGATTGCATTGCATACAATAAAGCGACAACCATATGGCTCCTGCCAGTTGCCGATAACTTTGTTACAAAACATGATCATCTCATACAATAAAATTTAGCATCATGTCTTGACCATATCACATCACAACATGCCATGCAAAAACAAGTTAGATCCACGTCATCTACTTTGTTGTTGCAAGTTTTACGTGGCTGCTACGGGCTGAGCAAGAACCGTTCTTACCTACGCATCAAAACCACAATGATATTTCGTCAAGTTAGTGTTGTTTTAACCTTCTCAAGGACCGGGCGTAGCCACACTCGATTCAACTAAAGTTGAAGAAACTGACACCTGCCAGCCACCTGTGTGCGAAGCAAGTCGGTAGAACCAGTCTTGCTTAAGCGTACGCGTAATGTCGGTCCGGGCCGCTTCATCCAACAATACCGCCGAACCAAAATATGACATGCTGGTAAGCAGTATGACTTGTATCGCCCACAACTCACTTGTGTTCTACTCGTGCATATAACATCTACGCCTAAACCAGGCTCTGATACCACTATTGGGTAACGCAGTAATTTCAAAAAAAAATCCTATGCACACGCAAGATCATGGTGATGCATAGCAATGAGAGGGAGAGTGTATCTTCATACCCTTGAAGATCACTTAGCGGAAGCGTTTATAAACGCGATTGATGTAGTCGTACGTCTTCATAGTCCGACCGATCCAAGTACCAAACACACGGCACCTCTGAGTTCTGCACACGTTCAGCTTGATGACGTCCTCGCCTTCTTGATCCAGCAAGACGAGCGAAGTAGTAGATGAGTTCCGGCAGCATGACGGCGTGGTGACGGTGTTGGTGAAGAACAATCTCCGCAGGGCTTCGCCTAAGCACTACGGAAACTACGACGGAGGATAAACTAGAGGGGACGGGGTTGCCGGCACATGGCTTGGTGTTCTTGATGTGTCTTTGGTGCTAGCCCCGCCCCTCTATTTATATGTGGAGCCCTCGGGTCGAAACTTGGAGCAAAAGCCTCCTCAAAGTCGGTTTTGCCCGAGAGCCAAGAGTCCCACTCGGACTCCAGGACCAAACGCCACAATCCTTGGCGTTTGGCCCAGACGCCATGGGCCTCGGCGTCTGGCCCAGGGCCAGACGCTAGGGTCTCCGGCGTTTGGCCCCCTGGCCTCCGCAAAACTCCTTTTGCACCGACTTATAGCCCCGTGGGCCTGACCCCTTGGCCTAACCATATCATCCAATATATGAATCTTTACCTCCATACCATTCCGGAGCTCCTCGTCATGTTCGCGATCTCATCCGGGACTCCGAACAACATTTGGTCACTGTCAGTGTCAAAACCGGTGGATCTCGGGTAGGGGGTCCCGATCTGTGTGTCTTAGGCTGATGGTAACAGGAAGCAAGGGACACAATGTTTACCCAGGTTCGGGCCCTCTCGATGGAGGTAAAACCCTACTTCCTGCTTGATTAATATTGATGATATAAGTAGTACAAGAGTAGATCTACCACGAGATCATAGAGGCTAAACCCTAGAAGCTAGCCTATGATGATTATGATTGTAGTTGTGATCGGCCTTCTAAGGACCAACCTCTCCGATTTATATAGACACCGGAGAGGGCTAGGGTTTACACGGAGTCGGTTACAAGGAAGGAAATACAATATCCGGATCGCCAAGCTTGTCTTCCACGCAAAGGAGAGTCCCATCCGGACACATGACGGAGTCTTGAGTCTTGTATCTTCACGCTCCAATAGTCCGAATGATGTATATAATCCGGCTGTCCGGATACCCCCTAATCCAGGACTCCCTCAGTAGCCCCTGAACCAGGCTTCAATGACGATGAGTCCAGCGCGCAGTTTTGTCTTCGGCATTGCAAGGCGGGTTCCTTCTCCGAATACTCCAAGGTGATCATCGAACACGTAAACCATGTCCGGATCTACAAAATGATCTTCACATGCCATCATAGAGAGAATGATATTCCAGCTGACAACTTTTTAGACAACGTGATATGTCATTACGGTCGGGTCATTATTTGAACCGTTTTCTCACAACCAGCCACAACGCATATTGCGAGGCAGTTTCCTTGATACGTCTTGTCAAAGCAGAGATCGTGTCCCCTTATCACGGGATTCTCATCAATACGGGTAGGTAATCCCACCACGCCATCAATCGTGGCGCTTGGGAAGTAAGCGACTCTCAACGGGCGAGCGAGGAGGCGCACCGCTTTCGTCGCCTTTATAAAGGGATAAGGGCTCCCCATTTTCACCCACGCCTTCCTCCTCCTTTGCTCATCCTTACCTCCTCGAGCTCCAGCGCCCTAGTCCAAGTCTTCTCCGCACAGCTAAATATGTCCGGAGCAGGAGGCAAGTGGGTGGCTTCCACCGTGAACGAGAAGCATATCACGAATCTTCGGGCGACCGGATGCTTGGCAGCAGACATAGCGCACCGGCTACCAGATGACGGGCAGGTCATTCCGACCCCAGGACCCCACGAGAGGGTCGTCTTTCTCGCCCACTTCCTCCGTGGACTGGGGTTTCCACTTCATCCCTTCGTCCGCGGGCTCATGTTCTACTACGGGCTAGATTTCCATGATCTAGCCCAAACTTCATCCTCAACATGTCGGCGTTCATCATCGTATGCGAGGCCTTCCTCCGCATCAAGCCTCACTTTGGCATGTGGCTACAAATCTTCTGCGTGAAGCCAAAGATCATGAGCGTCCAGCAAGCGGAGTGCGGAGGGGCCATGGTGGGCAAGATGCCTAACGTCACCTGGCTTGACGGCTCCTTTGCAGAGACCGTGAAAGGGTGGCAGTCGGGGTGGTTCTACATCACCGAGCCGCGTGGTGCCAACTGGGCAGCGGCCCCTGAGTTCCGATCTGGAACCCCCGTGCGGCTCACCTCCTGGGAAAAGAAGGGCCTAGCCTGGGGCGAACCTATAGAGCTGACCGGGCTCCAAAACTGCATCAATAGCATGAAGGACAAGAACATCAAGCTTGTCAACGTGATCCAGGTCATGCTCGTTCACCGGATTCTTCCGTGCCAAAGGCGGGCATTTAATCTGTGGGAGTTCGTCCTGGCCGAACACCAGACGCTTCGGAGGCTCTACGGCATGATGCAGAAGGACGCATGGAAGGCGATGTTCAAGGCCTCCGAAGTACCTCCTTCCACATTCGAGGACCGTGGACTTCACGCCGCGCGGCCTCCTAGTCCGGTGAGTTTTCTGACTACCACCAGATTCAGCTCTTCCCAGTATATTCGTGGGGGAGTCTTAAGTAATTCTGCGTATTTAATCAGGATTATGTGGAGACAGCGGAGCGGCTTGACTGTCCGGCTCCACTGCCAGAAGGCCCAGCTAATGCTCTCCTGACGGAGATGCTAGTCCCGGCACCCTACAAGGCACCGGAGAAGAAGGCCGAAAAGAAGGCCCCGGGGACCAAGAAGGGTCTCCGGCGTAAGGTTGTACCGGAAGCCTCGTTCGAAGACGACAAGGCACACTCCTCCCCCGAAGGGGAGGAAGAAGAAGAAGGGGCCACCCCATCCGGAGAGGATGAGGGGCCTGAGAAGGCAGACCAAGGGGCCGAGAAAGGCCCCCGGCGCAAGGCCGTCATTCCCTCGTCGTCCGACAACGATGAGGCAGATTCCTCCCGCGGAGGCGGGGGGAAGCAAGACGAAACTCTACCTCCCCGCACTGGGGAGGATAAAAAGAGGAAACACGCCCCAAAGAAGGAGGCTGGGACGTCCAAGAAGGGAAAGGTGTCCCTTCCGGACTACTCCGCCACGGCCGCCCATAACGAGGAGGGGTGGCTGCCCAGGGGGAAGCCCCTAGCGCGATCGTAAGTATCCGCACTCTATCGTGATTTTACTTCATAGTCTTTTTATAACGCCGAACATATATGCAGTCCGGCCAGGGTTCATCCCGAGGTATCATCTTCGGATGGGTCCCTGAGCGATTCAGCGATGAACTCGCTCCCGACGGCCACTACTCCTCAGCCCGCGGATGACACGGAGGTGTTGTCCCGAAGGCTCCCAGGGCGGGGGGAGGTGACTCTGGAGATGCCCCAGGGTGGAGTTCCAGATGTCGGACACGCGGGGTTCAAGACCCCGCGGATCGTGTCGATGAGAGCCGCAGTAGGCCGGGCTCTCAGCCGAACACTGTTCCGGAACCTCCAACGGTTCTGGACTTAGGCGGGCAGCCTCTCGTTAGGGAGGGCGAGCTGTCCATGCCGAGGACTTCCATTACGCCCGAGGTGTTGGATTATCTGCTGGAAGCGCTTCGCGGCGCCTCCATGGATGAAGAGCACCGTACTCTTATGAGTGTGGTGATTCAGAAGGTTTTGTCCACCAAGAGCGGACTAACCGAAGCTTGCACCAGCCTCCTAACAGGCTTTGAGGTAAGTAATAAAAATGTGTGAAATTACCACCCGATAGGTAGTAGCCCCTGATACTCTGTTTGGTGTTCGGAAAGAAGAGCCAAACAGAGGGTCAATTATAATCTGCAGGAGTCTAATAATAAGTGTGTATGTGAATGAGCAGGATACGCTGCTTGCCGCTACTATCCGCACAGCCGAGGTCGCCGGACTAAAGTGGGACCCGGAGCAGGCGCAGGGAGAGCTCGACCTCACGAAGAGGCAGGTCGAAGAGAACAAAGGTGAGTGATTCCCCGCTCTCATGTAATGAAGGATAGATAAAATTGGTTATTCTAACGACGAAGCGTCGTGACTGTGTAACAGGGGTCACCACCGAAGTGGCATCTTTGAAGAAAGCGTTGTCCGAGGCCGAAGACAAGGCGGCCTTGGAATGCAAGGAGCGCGAAAAGCAAGATGCTAGAGTGGGCGAGGTACAGCAAGAGCTCCAGGAGCTCGGCAAGAAGTTCGAGTCCGTGGAGCATGATCTTAAGATGAAAGAGGCCGAGCTTGCGAAGGCCCTTGCGAGTATGAGAGACGCCCAGGCCGAAGCCGACAAAGCACAGCAGGAAATTCAGGCGGCCAAGAAGATAGCGGCGGGTAAGACATTCTTTATGCAAAGCAGACATGTGGAGGAGGCGTTTCTTTTACTTACCCGAATTTGGAGCTCTCCAGGGGCATCCGCAGATCTGCCATGCAGCATATCAGATGTCGCAGAGTTCTACCGTGCCAAGGAGGGGAGCTTAACGGAGAAGCTGTTCTGGTCCCAATATGCTGGGGCTGAACACCCAATGCCTCTGAGTGACCAACTGAAGCAGTTGGTCGAACTCCACAGGGCGGCCGAAGTGGCTATGAAAGATTTCATAGTCCAGATGTGGCCTGGTGAGCCCCTGCCCACTAGCTACTTCGACCTGATCAAGCGGATGGTGAATGCCTGTCCGCGGCTTGAAGTTATCAAGCGATCTGTTTGCATTGAGGGTGCCCGCCGGGCCTTTGCCCGCGCGAAGGTGCATTGGGGCAAGCTGGTGAAGGACGGGCCACCGGAGGGCAAGGCGCATCGCTATCCCGAGAAGTATTACGATGGTGTTATGAAGGGCGCTCGTCTCATGGCCGGTGAATGTACCAAGGACACGATCCTTGAGTAAATGTACCTCTCTAGTTGTTGTAATATTAAGACGAAGTTACTTGCGCTATGTAGCGCCGTTTGATTTAAAATATTACCTTTTGCGCGGCTGTTTATAAAATTCTGAAAGTAGGCCAGTCGTCGGCTTCCGCCCCCACGTAACTAGTACCAGGGTGTTCCTGGAAAAACCCGGATACTCTTTATCCAAATTTTTGGTCCCTTAAGGAGGTATCCGGCGCAGCGAACAAGGCAATCGGACTATGCGGCTTTATAACTTTCACTTAGCCATAGAAGTCTACAATTTTAAATTTCAGCGAAGCCCCTAGAATTCGGAAGGCCGAATTGGGGCGCTATATACGCCCAAATCGGACGAAGTTGATTCCTCGCCTAAAGCGGAAAAATCTTTAAGGATTTTAAGACCTCTCGAACAGCGACCAGCTCTCGCCGCATCATGTCGGTCAGTTTTCGGCTTTCTCTACTGAGGTGCTCATCCGGAAGAACCGGGACACAATTGCAGTAGTTCTCCCTGCGCTACCTTAGCCGATATAACGGAACATAAGGTACCAAAACAAGGGAGCCGGGCAAACCCAACTATTGACCCAAGACGTGATTCAGAGCTGATGCATATAGTGCTATAAGTTCGGGGTGCCGCACTGTTGAAAGTGTTCGGACTTGTTTTGCCGTATTATGAGGTGCCATAATAAGCCCATGGCAAAATTGATCGTACCAAGGTGTATGGAAGCAATATTAAATAAACATTTGTAAGAAAAAATGCCCAAATGATAATAAGCCGACGCTATGTATGATCTCCCATTGATGAATAATACGTTTAAGCATATGTTTACAATGGGTGCGTTTAAGCGGAAGTAAATAGGATTATTTAACATGTCCTATTCAAGGGCAGGCTGCATGTAGGTATATAAAACAGGTATAACGATCATGAATAGATTCCACCTGGGTGTTTCCTTTTGTGCGCAAAGCCTGTAGTCTCCTTGGTTTTCTCTCCTATGTAAGTCCGACAATCCGGCTCTTCTGAAGAGGCTGCCCTAAAGCAATGTCCTGAAACAGAAAAAGGGAAGGTTATGAAGGTATGTTGCGGTGATATCGCACTGTTGACTGAGTCACTGTTGCGCCTCCGCCTGTGCCCATGGTATTTTGAGTGCGTAATTGTGTATGCGTGGCACGAATGCTGCTTTGATGGGTCTTAAGCGGAGACGGGACTGCTAGTCGCGCTCCTTGCGTGCCTGGTGATCCTGTTGCGGGGCGCTCCGGACTCGCTTGACGGTGCTCGAGGTCGTCATTGCCGGATTGGTGGTTTGTCGGAGGAGGCCGCATTGTACTTCTGCCGCAAGGGCTGCAGTATGCTCTTCTGTACGGAGAGAGCGCTCCATATTTCCATTGACTGTTATGACCCCGCGCGGTCCTGGCATCTTGAGCTTGAGGTATGCATAGTGTGGTACCGCATTGAATCTAGCGAATGTGGTTCGTC
This sequence comes from Triticum aestivum, assembly GCF_018294505.1. NCBI lineage: Eukaryota > Viridiplantae > Streptophyta > Magnoliopsida > Poales > Poaceae > Triticum > Triticum aestivum. The sequence continues at coordinate 184,138,938 of NC_057801.1, forward strand.
TGAGCAACACGTGGTAACCACTATGGAAAGGGACGATATCGAAGATTAACTCTTTGCTTCAGAAGTTATCCGGAGATCCGAAGACCACTTCCAATGTTATAGAGCCCGTACAACGGGCCTCCACCCCAGGAATTACACCTTTAAAGGTGGTTTTGGTGGGCTTGATCCTTGAAGGGTCGATGCCCATTTTGTGCACTGTGTCCTAATAAAGCAGGTTCAGACTGCTTCCACCATCCATAAGGACTCGCGTGAGGTGGAATCTGTCGATGATTGGGTGCTAGTAGGGTGATCCCTTCGATCAAAGGTGATCGGACAGGCTGACCATGTGTTGAATTTGGGGGCGACTGGCTCCATCGCATAGACGTCCCGTAGTGCTCGCTTCCGTTCCCGCTTGGGAATGTGAGTGGCGTAGATCATGTTGACCGTTTTCACCTGGGGGGGATTTCTTCTGTCCCTCCGTGTTCGGACACCGGGGCTCCTCATCATCGTCGCTGTGCAGCCCCTTGTCCTTGTTTTCGGTGTTTATTTTGCCGGCCTGTTTGAACACCCAGCAGTCTCTGTTGGTGTGGTTCGCTGGCTTGTCTGGGGTGCCATGAATTTAGCACGAGCGTTCCAGTATGCGGTCCAGACTGGACGGTCCCTGATTGTTTCTTTTGAACGGCTTCTTCCGCTGACCGGATTTGGATCCGCTGAATCCGGCATTGACTGTCGTGTCTTCGGTGTTGTCGCCGTTGTTCCGTCGCTTGCGTCTGTTGCGCTGTGGCTTGCCGTTATTGTCACGGACGTCCGAAGTGCCAGAATGTGGCGTGGTGCTACTGCGAGCCAACCAGCTGTCCTCGCCCGCGCAAAAGCGGGTCATTAGTGTCGTGAGAGCTGCCATGGACTTGGGTTTTTCCTGGCCGAGGTGTCGGGCGAGCCACTCGTCACGGATATTATGCTTAAAAGCCACCAGGGCTTCGGCGTTTGGGCAGTCGACTATTTGGTTCTTTTTATTTAGGAACCGAGTCCAGAATTTCCTGGCTGACTCTCCAGGCTATTGAGTAATGTGGATCAAATCATCGGCGTCCGGTGGTCGCACATATGTGCCCTGGAAGTTGTCGAGGAACGCGTCTTCCAGGTTTTCCCAACTACCAATGGAATTTGCGGGCAGGCTGTTTAGCCAGTGTTGGGCGGGTCCTTTGAGCTTAAGGGGAAGATACTTGATGGCGTGTAGGTCGTCTCCATGGGCCATGTGAATATGGAGAAGGAAATCTTCAATCCATACTACGGGGTCTGTTGTGCCATTGTATGATTCGATGTTTACGGGTTTGAATCCTTCTGGGAATTCGTGATCCATCACTTCATCGGTGAAGCAGAGGGGGTGTGCGGCACCTCTGTGCCGGGCTATGTGGCTACGCAGTTCGAATTGGTCTAGGTGGCTGTGTTCGTCCCGGCCGGACTTGTTTATGGTGTATCCGTCGCGATGGTCATCGTCGCGTGCTGGGGCGCGCCCCCGCGATCCGTAGGTCGATCTTGGTTGTCCTGCTTGTTTTCCAGTATATCTTGCAGGTCTTGCCTGTTGCCCCGAGCCGTAGTGTACATGCGTGGGGGTGCGGGCTGGTATTCGGGATGATATGTCGTTTTATCCCGGCCGCGGGGTGGCCGGTTAGCTGTGTGGCGCTCGAGTCCGTATTCCTCGGCTGCCAGGACCTCAGTCCACCTATTTGTGAGCAGGTCTTGATCAGCTTGGAGTTGTTGCTGCTTCTTTTTGAGGCTCCTCGCAGTGGCCATAAGCCGACGCTTGAAGTGCTCCTGCTCCACGGGATCCTCAGGCACGCCGAACTCATCGTCGCCGAGGCTAATCTCGTCTTTGGAGGGGGCATATAGTTGTCCTCCTATGGATATCCGTCGGTCGCCTGTTCGTCTAGGCTGACTTGCTCATCTTCTTGCTCGTCCTGCTCGAAGGCGGGCTGATCAGGGTTGTATTCTTCTTCGACACCATCCGGATTGTTTTCGTCTCCTAGGCCGGTATTACTTTGGCGGGGCTTGGAGCGGCGCCGACGACGCCCATGCTTTGTTTTTCTCCCTGAGGGGTTATCCTCCGTTGCCTCATCGCCATTGGTTTCCTTCGGAGTGTCCACCATATATATATATATCGTATGAGGAGGTGGCTGTCCACCGCCCTGTGAGCGGTGGTTCCTGTGCTTCTTCTGCATCGTCGTCTATACCGTCGATGTCTTTGGAGTCAAAGTCAAGCACGTCGGTTAGATCATCGACCGTGGCGATGAAGTGGGTGGTGGGTGGGCAGCGAATTCCTTCGTCGCCTGCTTCCCACTCAAGCTGGACATAGTTCAGCCAAGAGACTCCTGACAAAGAGAGAGACTTTAATGAGTTCAGCATGTCGCCCAAGGGCGAGTGCTGGAAGATATCCGCAGTGGTGAACTACATTACCGGAGCCCAACCTGGCTCGGCTGCCTTGAGAGTGCGCGGACTGGTGCCAACAACCGGATACGAGTCTGGGGGTCCGGAGTCACAGGCTTCCACAGAGGTGAGACCTGTGTTCGGCTCCACCGCTGATGAGTGTACGGCCTGCGGGGCAGGGTCCATCCCTCCGTCCTTAGGCAACGCAGCCTGCTCCAGATTTAGGTCCGGGGCTACTGCATGGGTGATATCCCGAGCATTGTCCGATAGCAGATCTAAGCCGTGCTCATCGTGATTGTCCGGTGCTCCTGGCACAGACCCGAATCCGTTGAAGATCAAGTCTCCACGAATGTCGGTCGTGTAGTTCAAGTTTCCGAACTTGACCTGGTGGCCAGGGGCGTAGCTGTCGATTTTCTCCAGATGGCCAAGCGAATTGGCCCGCAGTGTGAAGCCGCCGAACACGAAGATCTGTCCGGGGAGAAAATTCTCGCCCTGGACCGTGTTGTTGACGATTGAAGGCGCCATCAAGCCTTGCAGCGACGACACAGAGAAACTCTCAATGAAAGCACCATTGTCGGTGTCAAAACCGGCGGATCTCGGGTAGGGGGTCCCGATTTGTGCATCTTAGGCTAACGGTAACAGGAAGCAAGGGACACAATGTTTACCCAGGTTCGGGCCCTCTCGATGGAGGTAAAACCCTACTTCCTGCTTGATTAATATTGACGATATAAGTAGTACAAGAGTAGATCTACCACGAGATCGTAGAGGTTAAACCCTATAAGCTAGCCTATGATGATTATGATTGTAGTTGTGATCGGCCTTCTAAGGACCAACCTCTCTAGTTTATATAGACACCGGAGAGGGCTAGGGTTTACACGGAGTCGGTTACAAGGAAGGAAATACAATATCCGGATAGCCAAGCTTGTCTTCCACGCAAAGGAGAGTCCCATCCGCACACGGGACGGAGTCTTGAGTCTTGTATCTTCACGCTCGAATAGTCCGGACGATGTATATAGTCCGGCTGTCCGGATACCCCCTAATCTAGGACTCCCTCAGTCACCAACATACATAACTCATATAATACTATATCATGAACGAACATTAAGCGTGCGGACCCTACGGGTTCGAGAACTATGTGTACATGACCGAGACACCTCTCTGGTCAATAACCAATAGCGGAACCTGGATGCCCATATTGGCTCCTACATATTCTATGAAGATCTTTATCGGTCGAACCGCATAACAACATACGTTGTTCCCTTTGTCATCGGTATGTTACTTGCCCGAGATTCGATCGTAGGTATCTCAATACCTAGTTCAATCTCATTATGGGCAAGTCTCTTTACTCGTTATGTAATGCATCATCCCGCAACTAACTCATTAGTCACATTGCTTGCAAGGCTTATAGTGATGTCCATTACCGAGAGGGCCCAGAGATACCTCTCCGACAACCGGAGTGACAAATCCTAATCTCAAAATACGCCAACTCAACATGTACCTTCGGAGATACCTGTAGAGCTCCTTTATAATCACCCAGTTACGTTGTGATGTTTGGTAGCACATAAAGTGTTCCTCCGGTAAACGGGAGTTGCATAATCTCATAGTCATAGGAACATGTATAAGTCATGAAGAAAGCAATAGCAACATACTAAACGATCAAGTGCTAAGCTAACGGAATGGGTCAAGTCAATCACATCATTCTCCTAATGATGTGATCCCGTTAATCAAATGACAACTCATGTCTATGGCTAGGAAACTCAACCATCTTTGATCAACGAGCTAGTCAAGTAGAGGCATACTAGTGACATTGTGTTTGTCTATGTATTCACACATGTATTATGTTTCCGGTTAATACAATTCTAGCATGAATAATAAACATTTATCATAAATAAGGAAATAAATAATAACTTTATTATTGCCTCTAGGGCATATTTCCTTCAACACTCTCCCCTCTTGTTGCTATGCATCACCTAGATAGATCTAGCGTGATCGTAGGAAAATTTTGGAATTACTACGTTCCCCAATAGGAGGTGGCGGCCACAGCGAGTAAGGCTGGCCCTGCTGGCCCGACTTCGCGGCCCCCTCCTCCTCACGGTGCTGCGGCCTCGGCACGGGCCCTGGCCCGGACCCTGGCGGCTCCTGGTGGTGGTCCTGGCTGTTTCGTGCCCCGCGGCTCCTCTGGGGTGCCGGGGCCCATCCCCCCTCCGACGGCCTGGACCCTGCTTTTGATCCCCGTGGTGATGGTATTCTTCCTCCATCTCCCCCCGCTCCGGTGGGCGCCCCTCCTCCAGCCCAAGTGGCAATCCCACCCTCACCTGCTTCGCCTGCCACCACCCTGGTCACTTTCAGTCACGCTGCCAAAACCCTCCCTTCTGTCTCATTTGCAGAGAGGACGGCCACCTCACGGTGGCTTGCCAAAATCGCCTCAAACCCTCTGCCTTCGTGCACTACGTCCTCGGCCTCCCTGGATGTGCCTTTTTCGTGCTTGACCGCGAGGTCCCTCATTTGGTTCCCATCCCTGCTCTCTCAAATGCCGGCATAATCACAGTCAAAGACAAGAAAATCTCCCCCATGGTTCTCCTTGATGAAATCCAACTTTGGGACGACGGTGGATGGGATTGGCAGATCCGCCAGTTGTCGGAGTCTAAGTTCGCTGCCATCTTCCCCTCCAAAGAAAGCCTGCGGATGATATTGTCGTGCACCAGCTTTACCCTTCCCCTTAGCCAACTTGTCGTCTCTGTCAAGGCTGCCTCCAATGGATCTAAAGCCATTTCTCCTCTATCTGCTGTTTGGGTCCTTGTTGACGACGTCCCACCTTCGCTTCACTCTCCAGCATTCCTTATGGTTTTCGATGTTCTCATTGGCAAGCTTATTGAGGTCGATCAGGAGTCTCTATTTGTCATGGGCCCTGCGCGGCTGCGATTTTGGTGCGTTGACCCTCATTGCATTCATGGCTCGGTTGACGTCTTCCCCTCTGCTGGTGGTTTTCGCATCAGGGTCTGGGTCAAGGGCGCTGCTGATCCGGTGTCGCCCCCGCCACCACCCCCTCGGCCGGCCTCGGGCAATGATGGCAATCATGACAAGGATGATGATGGGCTTCCGGATGATTCGAACCCTGGCGCTGAGCACCGTTTTACTCGGTTTAAGTGGGATGGTCTGACCTCTGAAGATCGTGACTTGCTGAAGGAGAACGCTTCGGTGGGGGGTCAGAACAAGGATGCGGAGGGGGACGTCGGTGTGGGGGCTGCTACTGCTTCTGATGGAGCAAGGGGCACCCCTTTCTCTAGTGTATGCTCCAACCTCCCAGCTCGCCCTACTTCGCCTTCCCTCTCTGGCATCGAAGATTTGCCCCCGACCGGCCCCTTGTCCAAGAAAAAGAAGAAGAAATCGTTTGTCAAGAAATTCTCCGCGCGTAGCAGGGCCTCGGGTGACTCCAAGCAGTCCGCGGTAGCGCTGTGCCGCAGGCTTGATGCTGATCTAGGTGTGGCCTCGGGCCCTTCGTCTGCGGCGGCCTCTCCGTGTCATGCCCGTCCTACGCCGATGCGTTCCCCCGCTTCTACCGCTTGCAAGAGCGGCCGAGTTTCCAACAGCGGCGAGCGGGTAGCCGACCGAGCGGTGCAGCGCGCTGCGGCCGGAGACCTTCCCCCCTCAAGTACCCCTCCATGCCCCACCCCCTCCCCTTGCTTCTTCTCCGGTCCGGTTAGTTCTCCCATCGCATTCCAATGATCATCTTATGCATATCTTAGAGGACGTAGGCATATCTGTTGTCCTAGTTTTGGCTCTCCTTCTACCTTGTTGGATGTGGTTCGGGCGAATGAAAGGGCATAGGCAGATATTGCTAGGGCCAAGGACTTCGCTTCTCGGGCTGGAGTCTCACCGGTTGTGGCCGGTGGGGTGGAGGTGGCACCTGAGAGGGATCAGGTGTCCACTGCTGCGCCTTGGCGCGGGGCAGGCAAATGGGCTAAATCATGCATTGCCCCATGCAGGTCGAGTCTTCTCATTAAAAATCTTTCCTTCCAATGAAGGATCTATTTTGGAACATTAGAGGTTTCAGCGCTAGGGGGCGCAGGGACCAGCTTAAAGATCTTGTTCGGTCTGAGAATATTGATATTATTGGCCTTGTTGAAATGCTTAAACCCTCCTTCTCCCCTAATGAACTCTCTGTTGTTGATGGGATTGATAGATTTGACTAGAACTACGTGGCTTCTTCAGGCCACTCGGGTGGAATTCTCATTGGTACCAAGAGAGATATGTTCGATTTTGTTGCCTTCAATCACGGCATTTTTTGGGCTAGCACAGTAGTGTCTCACCGTTCCCTTAATGTGCTCTGGGAAGTCATGGTAGTTTACGTCCCGGCTGATCATTCCCTTTCTTACATGGTCTTGGAAAAAATCATGAATAAGATCGAATCTTGTGATCTCCCTCTGCTTATTGGTGGTGACTTCAACTTAATGTGCTCTCCTTTGGATAAAAACTCGCCTAATTTTTGTTGGCTGCTGGCTGACGTGTTCAACGCTTTTATCCGTGACTCTGCAATCCGCGAAGTGCCTAGGGTGGGTGCCCGCTTCACCTGGACAAATCACCAAACTGTGCCTATTAGATCTGTTCTTGATCGAGTGTTTATTTGTCTCAGATGGGACTCCTTGCTCCCTCGGGCCTCTCTTCGGGCTCTGTCCATTGTGGGGTCAGATCATGTGCCCCTGGTTCTTGATGATGGTATTCGTTTCGTCTCCTCTCCGCGGTTCCAATTTGACGCTTCTTGGCTCCTGGTCGATGGCTTTGCTGATTTGATCACGCTTAAAATCTCTTCCTTCTTGTCCATTTCTCGCCGCACTTTTCGCCCGATGGACGACTAGCACCAGTGCTCATACTTCCTCCGAAAATTTCTCCGTGACTAGGCTAGGAATCAGGCTGCCGAGTCGAGGCGTGACAAGGCTCGGCTCTCTGCTCAAATTGGCTCCTTGACGCGCGCGCGGATGGCCCTAGGCTCTCCCCCCTGAATGGCAGACCCGGTATGATTTAGAGGAGGCCCTTTTGGCCTTGCACCGCCGTGAGGAAATCTAGTGGAGGCAAAGGGGCACCATTAATTGGACTCTGAAAGAAGACTCCCCTACTGCGTACTTCTTTGCCATTGCTAACGGTAGGCGTCGCTGTTGCATGATTGACAGCTTGGTAATCAATAACGTCAGGGTGTTTGATCACTCCCTGATTATGTCGCACGTGGTCGACTTCTTCTCCTCTCTTCTCTCTGCTAAGCCCGAGGTGGGCTTCAGACTGGCTAATTCTTTCTGGGATACATAGGAGAAGGTTTCTAGCGCTGATAATGAAGCCTTGTTAATCCCCCTTTCTGATGAGGAGATTTTTGAAATGATCCGCTTCGCTAACTCCAATTCGGCCTCAGGCCTAGACGGCTTCTCCACCCCCTTCTTCAGGAAGTTCTGGCCCCAGCTGCGGGGCCTCGTCTAGGCTATCATTCAAGGCTTCTGGTTGGGGACCGTTGACTTCTCTCGGTTAAATTACGCTGTCCTCACTCCCATTCCTAAAGTTAAAGGGGCAGATTTGGTCTCTCAGTTTAGACCTATAGCCCTGATTAATAATTTCGCTAAACTTCCAGCAAAAGGCCTTGCTACTAGGCTCTCCCCTATTGCCCATCATACTCTCAGTCCTTTCCAACCGGCCTTTGTTAAGGGCAGGTTTATATTAGATGGCATCCTTTGTCTTCATGAGATTGTTCATGACCTGCGAGTTTGGGACTCCAAAGCGGTGATTCTAAAACTTAACTTTGAAAAAGCTTACGACTCGGTTAGTTGGAATTTCCTTCGACAAGGGCTTCTGGCCAAGGGCTTTGACGGTGCAGTGGTTCACAGACTTATGCAGTTGGTCATGGGTGGCCACACTGCGGTCTTGCTCAACGGGAACATCAGTCACTTCTTCGTCAACGGCAGGGGCCTGAGGCAGGGTGACCTGGCTTCTCCCCTCCTCTTCAACTTTGTGGCTGACTCTCTCTCCCATATTCTGACTCGGGCTGCGACAGCTGGTCACATTACTCCTGTCAGCTCCCACCTTGTCCCTAATGGCATCTCTCACTTACAATACGCGGATGATACGATCATTATGGTTGAATTGAATGATGCTTGCATAGCCCACCTGAAGTTCCTTCTCCTTTGCTTTGAAGCTCTATCTGGTCTAAAGATTAATTTTGCCAAGAGTGAAGTCATTGTTACTGGGGTCTCGGACGCTGAGGCCCAAAGAATTGCTCATCTTCTTAATTGCTCACTAGGCTCTTTTCCATTCAAATATCTCGGCCTCCCGATCCCCCCCCCCCACAAACTGTTGGCTAAAGATTTTGCTCCGACCGTTACTAAGGTGGGCAACCGGTCCTGCCGTGGAGAGGCCGCTATAACACCCAAGCGGGCAAGGTTGCCCTAACCAACGCCTGCCTATCCTCCCTCCCCATGTTCCTGGTGGGCTTCTACCTCCTTTCGGGAGGGACTCACGCTGGTTTTGATAAGCATGGGGGTGCCTTTTACTGGAATTCGGCGGACAACAAGCGCAAATACAGGATGGTGAAATGGAAATACATCTGCAGACCTAAAAACCTTGGTGAGTTGGGTATCATTAACACGGCTGTCATGAATAAATGCCTCATTTTAAAGTGGTGGTGGAAAATTATGTCTTCTGTGGAGACCCCCTTGTGGCTCACCATTTTCAAGGCTAAGTACTTCCCTACATCGAGTCCCATGTTTGCTTCATCTTCTGGTGGCTCCCAATTTTGGCATCAACAAGTTAAAGTTTGCCCGATTTTCCAATCCTTGGTCAAATTTATAGTCAGGAATGGCAAATCTACTCGCTTTTGGTTAGACAGGTGGTGCAGGGAGGCCACCCTTGCGGTATCATTCCCGATCTTATTTTCTTACTGTTCTAATCCGGAGATCTCTATCTTTGAGCTCTCTCTAAATAACTGGGATCTTGACCTTCGTAGGACACTATCTCCTGTAGAGTTGGAAGACTGGCATCGCCTTATTGCTTGCTTCCCCTTGCTCTCGGAGGAAGAGGACTCGGTGGTCTAGCCCCATTCTTCTTATCGTCGCTTTTCGGTTAAGTTTGTTTATGCTAAACTCATCTCTGGTTCCCCCACTTCCAAGTTCAAGTGCATTTGGAGTGCCCGTGTCCCTCCTAAGATCAAAATTTTCCTTTGGCAAGCTTTCCGTGGGAAGCTTCTCGCGGCGGACCAAATCCGGAAAAGGAATGGCCCGGGCTCGGACAGATGCGCCTTTTGTGGGGACATTGAAAACACTGATCATATCTTCTTTCGGTGCTCTTTGGCTAAGTTTGTGTGGAGTTGTATCCGTTATTGGCTGCAAGTGGATTGGAACCCCTCGTGTTTTGTGGATCTGCGGAGATTGGCCAGCGACCTTCTGGGGCTTCTAAAAGGGTCTTCTGGGTTGGGTTTGCAGCGATCTGTTGGTCGCTATGGACCACTAGAAACAAGTTTACCATTGAACATATCTTCCCGGCTAACCCTGTTGGTTGCTTATTTAAAATTGGTGTATTCCTGCAGCAGTGGCGATCATTGATTAAGGATGCGGACCGCGAGGCCTTCGACGCTATGGTGTCCAAGATTCGGGCTATGGCTTCCTCCTTGGCACGCAGGCATCGCAAGGCGTCTTAATTCCTAAAGTTTTACCTAGCTTATCTTATTAGGGCTGGGTTGCCTTGTATACGAACTTATTCTATCTGTCTGTTCTGCTTATCCTGCTATTGTGTGATCTGCTGTTAAGTGTGCTATTCTGTCTGGTGGCTTTATTTATAAAGTCAGGCGTATGTCTTTTATCTAAAAAATGAAACAAGGACAAGCGAACTGCGAACACCGAACCCTAGCAAAAGAGTAGACCTCAGGTTGAGGTCTACGTTCTGTACGAGTACAACACACACAAGTTTTTTCAGTGTACATCTGTCTTATTCACGTCTCGATTAGCAGATGCGTCATGGATCATCCTGCAACATATGCACCGGGCGTCATCACACTATCACAGTACATAGGTACGTACGTGATCTTGCCTTGCGGACGTGGCCGTTGAAGCGGGCCACCACCACCCCCCCATGCACGCACGCGGACGTGGTGCACAGTCACCGCGCACGGAGTAGGCGGCGTTTCTTCGCGTACCAACACGTGACAGGGTTAACCTTGCTGGGGCAATAAATTCAGACGATACATTCAAGAGAACTCGTGAAGCCAATTGCGAAGAGCAAAGCGACGCTGAGGTCGACGGACCATCTCTCTCTTCCTTCATTGTCGGGCGACCCCACCCGTCCGTGTCAGGCGCGCACGGCGGGTATCCCGCGGTGATTCGCGCGGCGATTTCCCTGCCGTTCCGGCGACGCACCGCACGAACGCGACGCGAGCTGGCGCCGTCGCCGGCCCATGGTTTGCCACAGCCAGCAGGATCGACGGGCATCTTCTCTTCCTCGCCGGACAGAGACGTACGTACGCGACGTCCGGTCATCCATCCGATGCGGTGAGACAGGGCCGGGAGATTCCTCCGTGGGCGTCTCTTTCCCCGGCCAATTCGCGACGCGAAAACAAAGGGGAGATTGTGGAGCGTGACAGGAGGATATCGTCGTACCGCCCCACGGGAGCAGCAGCCTCGCGTGGCTCCGTGGCGCGTGCGCGGCGGGCGAGCGTGGCCACCACGGGAGTCATTCATCCCGGGAATGGACGGACCCGGGCCGTGGGGTCCCGGGAAATATATACGTGCTCGTCGCGATCTCTGCCGATAGGGATTCGAGGGGCGCCCGCTTGGCCCGTTGTGCTGCAAGAAACAACACAGACCCCACACGCCTACACGCATGTTTTTTCTTTTGAGGGGCACGCCTACACCTACACCCATGGTAGTAGCATCACAAGGAAGTCCAAAGTCTTTTTTTTTTTTGAGTTGGAAAAAATAAATCACAAGGAAGTCCAAAGCCAGTTGACAAGCAAAGGCTCGGATATTGACAAGCGAGGGATGCAATTCGTAGGGTCTGGGAACATAGTGTGTCACAATTGCCGCAATAAACCGAGCACTCAGCTAAGTTGTTGTTTCACGCTTAGGGCATTTCCAAAGCTGACCTCAAACCGTCCGCTTCTGTCTAGGTCACGTGATCCGGATGTGTTTTATCATCCAATGCGGCCTCACAACCGGTTTAAATAAAAATCATCCGGTTTTATGTTAAAACTTTCCAAGTTTGAATGAAACTTGGCTAGTTTGTTTAAATTTCCGTCGAAAGTGATTGGATGTTTGTGGCTAACTTTGGTTGGCTGGCTCACACATCATTATCCGCGGACTGGTCATTACCGATACGTGGGTGGATATGGTGTTTGACTTGATAATCAGCGTTGGAGATGCCCTTAATAATGACCTCAAGGCAGAGTCGCGAGGAATACTACGCATCGGAACATACTTTTATCTTTTCCCCTGTCGTAGTCGAAGAATGTCCATAACACGAGCAAGCATATATATTTTAGGCTTTTAGTGACAACCAAACATTTCCAACCGTTCTTTTGGACTACGAACATGTGTACATTTGGGACCATATGCTGGCATGCACACATACTCTTTAAGGACAACTTCAACGCGGATATCGTCCTAAATGTTTGGATTGAGATATCCAAAATAACACAAACTGGAACTAAACATAAGGAAGGCTCATGGGCATCCAGACGTCCGTCATGTCGGACTCCGACATGCCTGGCCCATCGGAAAAATCATTTGGAGCCCGCACATTTCGACACATTCCCATCACTGTTTTTGCGTGAGAGGCACCCTTCCCCACTACCTCACTGTTCGGTCGTCCGCCGCCACAAAGGAGCAGCGTCGAAGGACACGACGAAGATAACTGTCATCCCACCGAGCCGGAGGAACCGAGGGTGGTGGTTGCCTTCAAGGCCGCATCCGTGGAACACGCCGCCCGCCGCCACACAAGATGAAGAAGTGAGTAAATAGCATAAAACTAACACAAATTTGGGTCAGGGTTCCACAAAACTACCATTTCTGAAACTTTCCAAAAGTCTACCACAACATTGGTTGGCTATTTCAAGAAAACCACCATGTTGCACTGATGATTATGTTGGTTAATTTTAATCGTGATCATGACAGATCGGGTCCACTTGTTAGATCTGACGAGGCATAAAAGTCAACACTGTTCGCTTCAACTGTTATGGCAGGTGGGCCCCATGTGCTTGTTGGGGAACGTAGTAATTTCCAAAATTTCCTACGCACACGCAAGATCATGGTGATGCATAGCAACGAGAGGGGGAGTGTATCTTCATACCCTTGAAGATCGCTAAGCGGAAGCGTTTGTCAACGCGGTTGATGTAGTCGTACGTCTTCACGATCCGACCGATCCAAGTACCGAACGCACGGCACCTCCGAGTTCTGCACACGTTCAACTCGATGACGTCCTCGCCTTCTCGATCCAACAAGACGGGCGAAGTAGTAGATGAGTTCCGGCAGCACGACGGCGTGGTGACGTTGTTGGTGAAGAACAATCTCCGCAGGGCTTCGCCTAAGCACTACAGAAACTATGACGGAGGATAAACTAGAGGGGACGGGGTTGCCGGCACACAGCTTGGTGTTTCTTGATGTGTCTTTGGTGCTAGCCCTGCCCCTCTATTTATATGTTGAGCCTTGGGGTCGAAACTTGGAGTAAAAGCCTCCACAAAGTCGGTTTCACCCGAAAGGCAAGAGTCCTTCTCGGACTCCAGGGCCAGACGCCAGGGTTCCCGGCGTCTGGACCCAGACGCCAGGGACCCTGGCGTCTAGCCCCTGGACTCCGCAAAACTTTCTTTTGCGCTTTCCAAAAACCTTGTGGGCTTTTCCCTTTGGCCCAAATAACGTGTTCTCGTACCCAAACATTTCGGGAAACATCCGGAACCCCTTCCGGAGACCAAACACTATTATCCCATATATCAAACTTTATCTCCGGACCATTCCGGAGTTGCTCGTCATGTCCATGATCTCATCCGGGACTCCGAACAACATTCAGTCACCAACATACATAACTCATATAATACTATATCGTCAACGAAATGTTAAGCGTGCGGACCCTACGGGTTTGAGAGCTATGTAGACATGACCGAGACACCTCTCTTGTCAATAACCAATAGCGGGACCTGGATGCCCATATTGGCTCCTACATATTCTACGAAGATCTTTATCGGTCAAACCGCATAACAACATACGTTGTTCCCTTTGTCATCGGTATGTTACTTGCCCGAGATTCGATCGTCGGTATCTCAATACCTAGTTCAATCTCGTTACCGGCAAGTCTCTTTACTCGTTACGTAATGCATCATCCCGCAACTAACTCATTAGCCACATTGCTTGCAAGGCTTATAGTGATGTGCATTACCGAGAGGGCCCAGAGATACCTCTCTGATAATCAGAGTGACAAATCCCAATCTCGAAATACGCCAACTCAACATGTACCTTTGGAGACACCTGTAGAGCTCCTTTATAATCACCCAGTTACGTTGTGACGTTTGGTAGCACACAAAGTATTCCTCCGGTAAACAGGAGTTGCATAATCTCATAGTTGTAGGAACATGTATAAGTCATGAAGAAAGCAATAGCAACATACTAAACGATCAAGTGCTAAGCTAACAAAATGGGTCAAGTCAATCACATCATTCTCCTAATGATGTGATCCCGTTAATCAAATGACAACTCATGTCTATAGCTAGGAAACTTAAGCATCTTTGATTCACGAGCTAGTCAAGTAGAGGCATACTAGTGACACTATGTTTGTCTATGTATTCACACATGTATTATGTTTCCGGTTAATACAATTCTAGCATGAATAATAAAACATTTATCATGAAATAAGGTAATAAATAATAACTTTATTATTGCCTCTAGGGCATATTTCCTTCAGTGCTAGCCTTTTTATAGAACAACCCCTACAAAATTTTTTAGAAAGCAATCGGGTCCCTACAAAATTTTTTAGTAAGCAATTGGGTCCTTGCATTAAAAAAGCAGTGGCCTGGGAATCAAAGAAGGAGGTATTTGATATTTGACCACCAATCTAGCAACTCTTGGGACCAATTGATGTAAAACTTACTGAACATTTGACGCTTTTTAGGTGTGATCGCATGTGTATGTAACTATTAAATGTATGCTTAAATTGATATTGATCTAGATATGCATATTAAATGAGGGAGGTCGGAGAGAGGCAAACATTTGATGACCACGATTAGACGATTAGATGACCTTCAATCCAGCTCTGTCGACGAACACATTTGGACATATCCGGACATTTGGTATGTCCGTTTGCCAAACCCTATTTGGCGCTTAAGGCATCAAATATGGTGTGAATAGTACAGGACGCACTTCCCCACTAAGGGTAATCGACTGGCCCACGGGACTCCACTGTGTAGGACCTTGCACCGGTTTTAGGAAGCATCTATAGTATTTTTGTTAGATTTTCTTTCATGCTTTTTTTGTTCCCTTTGTTGTTTTTATTTATTCTTTATTATGTAAAAAATGTGAATACTCTTTTAAAATTCTTGATTTTTTATAAACTTGCGAACCTTTCAAATTCATGAACATTTTTTTAAATTCATGTACATGTTTCATATCCGCGAACATTTTCAAATTCATATTTTTTTAAAAATTCACAAATGTTTTCCAAATTCTTGATTTATTGAAAAACCATGAATGTTCTACGAATTTGCGAACTTTTTTTGAAATTCATGATTTTTTAATTCGTAGGTATTTTTGAAATTCATGAAAATTTTCAAATTCACAATTTTTTTGAAATCTGTAACCAATATTTTCATTAGGAAACATTTTCAAAGTCCTGATTTTTTTTTCCAAATTCACCAAAAAATTGTGAAATTCGCAATCAATTCTCAAATTAAGGTACATTTTTAAAATTATTCAACAATTTCTTTAATTCAGGAATGATTTTCGAATTCATGAACTAATTTTGGAGGTCACAAACAATTTTAAAATTCATGAAAATTATTTTTGAGTACGCATTTTTAAAAAATGTATAAACTTTTTAAAATTATGGGAACATTGTCTGGATATACAATTTTTTTATCTGTTATAAATTGCAAGTCTCTTTTTTTTTTAAATCAGCACCTGCTGTTTTTTAGGTTATAGTGTAACCCTACGACCGAGCAGCACTGAGCTATCAAGCGAAGCGAGCGTGGTTCGCTCGTTATTGGGCCACCGCCGACGTAGGCACGAGCTCCGTATAGGCTGTCTCGGTCCATTTTGGTTCTGCACTTTCCGGTCCAGTATAGGCGCTGAGTTGACACTTGTAGGCCAGAGGTAGAAAAGCCCAAACAACCGCCTGCCCTCCCCCAAGTCCGGGTCCCCGAGATCGTCGAACAGAGCGGCGGCGCGGCGGCGGCGTGGGTGGGAGAAGAGCCAGCGAGCGCGAGGTACAGGCTCGCCGAGGGAGAGGAAAAGAGGAGCTCCGGGCAAGATGCCGCTGTACGACTGCATGCTCATGGTCAAGCCGCTGGTGACCAAGGAGGCCATCGCGGAGCTCGTGGCGCGGGTGGCGGCGCGCGCCTACCAGCGCAACGGCGTCGTCACCGAGCTCAAATCCTTCGGCAAAGTGCACCTCGGCTACGGCATCAGGAAGCTCGACGGCCGCCACTTCCAGGTCCGCCCCGATCCGCCGCTCTTTATCTGTACTCCTCAACCGTAGCCTCGCATCCCCCCTGCGACGTGCCTTGTGGCAGAGCGGACTGGTGACGATCTGAGTCGTCTGGTTAGATTGGTGCGTGTAGGACGAAATGTCTAAGTTGGTATGAGTGGTTCGGCCTCTGGAGTTTCGGTTCTTGACGGCGTGTGTGTGTGGTGCCTTTGACGTGCTCGACGAAATGCCCAAATAGGGTTGGCCGTCGGCTGTTAGAATGTTTGTGGGCATTGGCCTCTGCATGCTCGATAGAATGCTCTAGCGGGTAAATTGTGTAGGTTCAGATCATTCTAGTGATCGTAGTTAGTGTTATTACATGATTCAGGAACTCAGGATTCCACTGGTCGGGTGGCTCGCAGAGATATGCTGCATGCTGTGATCTGTTTGCTCTGACTACTGAATAGAAGGTTGTGGCACTTGGATCTTTCACGTTCTGGGGTTTAGAAGTATTCTTGGGGAAAATGGTCAGTCGGTAAGTGATTCATTTTTTTTTTTTGAACCGGGCCTCCCCCCTTTCCATTACTTAGCATAATGGAAATACAAAGTCTCAGATAACCGAAACTAGCAAGGCTAGGGAAAGAGAAGAAGCGAGTTCGGAGCAAACATCAGGAAACCCACTGTCTGCGCCTGTCATCAGGAACAACAGACCATGGGGAGAAAACCTGATGTCACCCAAAACCGCACTACGATCCTTCTGCTCACCCCTTTTTATGATCCTTCTGGCTGCTACACGTTGCCACCAACCACAGTTCCGGCGGGCTCACCTACCGGGCTTGCTTACATACCACTGTGTCCATAAAGCCATAAGGTTCAGCTTAGCTGACGCCTCTGCTTCTCCCACCTCCACTACCACACATGTTTTTTTGTCCCAATGAGTGGTATTAATTTCTCAGGCGATTCAGATCGCTCACATAAGCACTCATGTCCCTGTTTTCCTGGACCCCAAATCACTGGAAGTGATGTTGCTTCTTCAAGGTTAGAGGGTGCTTGGATACGTTTTAGTCCCATGACTAAAAGTAGTGGGACTAAAACGTGTTAGCCTCACCCATGCTTGGATCCAAATACTAAAGAGACTAAAATCAAGTTATTGAGCATTTATTATCCTCCAAACCCTCCAATCCAGAACTCGCATGTGTTAAAGAAGAGGAATTAAATGAGGAGAGAAAGGGCTAATACATATTTTAGTAGGTTTCTTATGACTAAAATTTTTTAGCCTCAAGACTAGTCCTAGCCTCTTTTTAGTCAGGGGTGCTTGGAACTTTAGCCTCTAAAAGAGACTATTTTTAGTCAGACTAAAAATAGTCCCTTGAATCCAAGCCCCCTCTAAAAGTAGTGGGACTAAAACTTGCTAGTCTCACCCATGCTTGGATCCAAATATTAAAGAGACTAAAATCAAGTTATTGAGCATTTATTATCCTCCAAACCCTCCAATCCAGGACTCGCATGTGTTAAAGGAGAGGAATTAAATGAGGAGAGAGAGGGCTAATACATATTTTAGTAGGTTTCCTATGACTAAAACATTTTAGCCTCAAGACTAGTCCTAGCCTCTCTTTAGTCAGGGGTGCTTGGAACTTTAGCCTCTAAAAGAGACTATTTTTAGTCAGACTAAAAATAGTCCCTTGGATCCAAGCACCCTTCTCGGCAAGTTTGAGCTTACTTATCATATTGATGTTTCTGAGCCTGACCATGAGAACACTCTTTGTACAGAAGAAGGTTTCAGCACCTATTCTTTTTTTCTACTCCATATCCTTGGAGATCCTTGAATACCACGCTCAAGGGCTTTATTCTACATCGAAAACAAGTTTCACTCTTCCCATTGCTTGAGCACACCTGCCATCATTACAATCTTCGCAGTGTGGTCAGCCTGTCTCAGACAGATACTCACCTGGAACATGTTGCGAGGCCTCAACCCCTAAAATTCTTGATCGCGGGGAGGCTGCTTTGTTGGTCTTCAGGTTGAGACCCGGCAACATGTTCACCACAAGCATCTAAGCAGAGAAGGTCTGACCAATGTCACAAAGACTATTGCTGAGTGTAACTAAACAATATATTGTTACTTCCTTGAACTAAACTTTAGAGCTATCATGCCTTTCCCGAGTTCCTTTCGCTACAGTCTTCCGAGTGACTGTTATTGAGGTTATGATTTTTCTTTCGTCTACAGGCTATCCTTTCTCTCTTATACACCATGTATTTGTGTTAAGTGTATCTTTTGATGCAACCTTACTTCTTAAAATTGAATCCAACAGCGAGTCATTACCTTCTACGGTTTCCTCGCCACTTCTTATGGGAGATTAGTGAGTTACTGAATAATTGACAGTGGTTGGTTGGTTGGTTGGTGTGTGTTTAGTAAATGTAAGTTTGACAAATTGTGAACACATGTCTCCAGTATATTTCGTATTATCATGTCGTCGTCTTTTGAAGTTTGTAGTTCAGTCTTTGTTTTGAAATAACCCGTCAACTTCGACCATGCAGTGAGTGTTATATCTGTCTGACTAAGGTTTGTAGCTTTCCACCAGTACCGAATTGCGATGGACTCAGTAGCAGTGTCGGTGTAAAAATGTTTTTTTCAACAACTATTCGATAAAACCTTTGATCAAACAGTCAGAAACTGAAATGCAGCACCCTGGAATGCAAGTGTAAATATTCCTTTTTCCCCGCTACTCTTTGATAAAACCTTCGATCAAACGCTGAGAAAAGTAAAGCACAGCACCCCTAGAAAAGAGTTGACCAAAGCAGCTGGGAGGCACACAGAATGCATCTCAGTGTGTTTGAGAATTGTTCTATGCACTCCTGGTTAAATAATGTTATATTCCAACTGTTGGTCATTGCCATCTTACCTTGCCACTAGTATTGTGGACGTGGTCTCCTGTTTTCCTGATTTGCTGAAGTTGCTGTTGCGTTTTCAGGGTCAACTTTTGCAAATGACCATGATGGTTCCACCTTCCTTTACTCAAGAACTGCACTATCTAAACAAGGAGGACCGTCTGCTTCGCTGGTTGGTGGTGAAGCACAGAGATGCGGTGTATGGTCTGGAGTTCATCAACGAGGATGACGGGAGGTACGAGATGGACAGTTTCCGGCGTAAAAGTAGTAGTACTCAAGATGACGAGGATGTTGATGAATATGACGACGACGACGACGATGACGAGTACGATGTCAAGGAAGAGTAGATTGGTGTCTCAAGATCTCTCACAAACTCTATGTGTTGTCTTCCCAATACTGT
Source organism: Triticum aestivum (assembly GCF_018294505.1). Classification (NCBI taxonomy): domain Eukaryota; kingdom Viridiplantae; phylum Streptophyta; class Magnoliopsida; order Poales; family Poaceae; genus Triticum; species Triticum aestivum. The sequence continues at coordinate 184,158,256 of NC_057801.1, forward strand.
TGACTATAAAGTAGGGCAAAAATTAGAGCCATTGGACTTTGCTGTTTTCCGAAAGAACCTAGCGCACTTGAAATCTGACTTTGCATGTTTTTCCCATGTAAGCTTCCAATAAGGAACCCATGATCTGATTGGTACATTATCATCACTAGGTTTATGATGTGGTACTTACTTTCTTTGTCAGTGTCCGTTGTGAAAGAGCATTGCAAAAATATGGGAAACGCTGCAGACTCCGGAGCGTTATTTATTCATCAGCATAGTATGTACGGAGTGGTAAACTCCCAAACTCTATGTGTTGCCTTGCATGCCGTCTGATGCAAAGGACCTCCGACTGATCCACCACACGGGATCAGTCGCCTTGCATGCCGTCGGACCACAACCGTTGGATCATGCACGGGCGCCTCATTTAGATATTGATCTCTTTCCATCTTACTAGGATCTTTGGGGCTTAGTTCATATTTGGTGAGACTTCTTTCGAGCTCATCTTCTGGTGTCCTGAAGTAAATGGCAACGGTTGTTCTATTGTTTTATCCTCACTGTTATCGTACCCACATGGTTGATGATGATTAATTCAATATGGCTCATACGATCATATGCTCGTAGTATCTAGACCTATGGTTTGCATAGTGATCTGGGCCTCCGGTTGTATAATTAGACGTATTACTTTTCTTTGAAATATAGGAACAGTTGTTCTGCCACCCGCCTGTGCACAATTAATGCTAGAACAGATGTTAGTCCTCTACGGTCTAGGGTCGTGGTAGCATTTCCTGGACCGACTATGTGTAACATCAGGACCAGGATCGAGGCGTCCGTCTAAAGCTATCAACCCAATTTATTTAATCCCGCTGCTCACTTCTCCGTAACCAACCCCTCATGCCTCAACAATGGGCTGCTCGTTTTCCTCCTCACCCATGTTGAGCAAGTCTTCACTACAATTTTTATTTTCCTCAACTACCCAGGTCATTTCAGATTAATCAGTCACGTCAACCATAAAAGGAATTGAAATGGTACGTACTAGTTGTAATGACAGAGTACGTTGTAGTACTAGATTTTTTCACATAGGGGTCGTTCATCACCATGTCTTTCGGCGAACCTCCTGATCCATTTCTGGAGAGCCCCATGGCGCATGACGACCTTTCAGTGGGTTGAGCCTACTCGAACCTTGCTTTTGTATTTATTTTTAGAGAAGAAAAAGCTATCACATTTCCGAACAGAAATGTTCTCCGATCATGTACGACAAACAAAATCAAAAATTACGTACCACCGAGGTTCACACACTAGCGCAAGTTCGACTTGGCAATCCACAATCACTCTACTACCAGAACTCAGGATAGAAATGCAAGCAGAAATGTTGATTGATTACCCTCGCAATATTGTTTTTTCAGAATTCTTGTTTTTTTAGGTTTCCTTTCAGAATTGTTTCATAATTCAATATATTTTTTTCAATATTTTTTTTTAGATGTCTGCAAGCATGACGCTAGTTCACTTATGTATCAAGCAATGTTCATTCAGCATACGAACGAAAACGACTCAGAATTTGAGTACACATGAGCTTCAGAAAACAGCAGGAATCATGCACGTCCACAAATTACGTATCCGTATTCCGTAATCACTGCACTACGATCCATTTGGTAGTATGCTATGTACATACATATCATCAGGCGATTACTTCTTAATCCATCCCGGCGCTCGACGATCTGGCTTCACAGCAGGGGACTCGCCTGACTCGGCCGGACAATTGTCCCTGCTTTTGGCATCGTCCGCCATGATCTCCTCTCCGTGAACCAACGGAGGTACCCGCTGGCTACTCATCTCGTTCATTTCCCTCAGATCTGGGGCTGGGTGCAGAACGACGTACATGAGTTAGCTTGCCCACGGTTCTCAGCGGCTACCCAATAACATTGGCGACCGTGCGAGAAAAAACATTAGTGGACTCACCTGCGATCCGAATCTGCCGGGAAATCCATGGCGGCTCCGCCACACCTTGCGCCGGAAGCACTACCCCGAATTTATCGGGCTTGCTTCATCTGGTTGGCAGCCACCCGCATGTCACCATTAAAGGTTAAAGCGGCCGAGCGGTGCCTGTTCTTTGTAGCGAACAGTTCTTTGAAATGGATGAAAATTCTGTACGTTGGTCCAGTTAAGCCGCAAGTATTGTGCCGGCGGTCCATCTCGTCAACTGCACGCCTGCTCCTGCGGGCCCCCGCCAACCTGCCAAATCAGCAGGTCTTCAGCCTACGCGGGTACACGGTCGTATCATACGGGTGCTGTACGTCCGCCGCGGAATACAGCACTTTTGAGAGCTCGCACGTCAGACATTCAATGCGCTGCTAGCCTGCTAGATGAGGGTGTTGCATGGTCCAGATAATGGGACTATATGATAGTACGACCCATATCGCCACTCTGATTCTTAAACCTAGAGAAGTGAAATTCCCTTTCTTCTTTTCCAAAACGAAAAGAAACCACCTCTCTCTTGCAATCAATTTTAGCCCCTGCAGTGTTCAAAAAAGGTCTTCCAAAGATAATTGGACAAAAATCATCATCGGGAATTTCCATGACAACACAATCAACAGGGTATGTGAAAGTATGAAGGACAACATAAACACCAGGCAAAATACCACAAGGTTGTCTAAAAATACCATCCGCAAGTCTAATGTCCATGTCGGTAGTTTGGAGTTCATTAAAATAGATTTCGTCACGAATCTTAACATAGAGAGTATATGGTATCAATTGATTGAAGAACCAATATCGCAAAGCCCATAATAAGAAGTGCTACGAAAAGAGTAAGGTAACACATGTTTACCTGTGTCTGCAGCCTTAATGCATCCTTTGACAAAAGATGTTGTCTATTTTTTCATTTCCACCACATTATTACTTACCAGCTTTTAATTTTTCTTTCTTCTTTTCCGGGGGTGGCTTCGCTTGAACCGTACATTTGTCCTTGTTCTCCCTGTAGGATGGTAAGTAGGTCTAGAGGGGAGGGGGGGGTGATTAGACTACTTGCCAAATAAAAACTTAACATTTTGCCAATTTTAGTTCTTGGCAGATGTTAGCAATTCCAGCAAGTCTACAAACACCGTACACATGGAAGTCTGTAGTGGGGCAACGGAAAGTAAAGACTTTGCAAGTGATAGCAGTAAGTAGAGGAAGGGTTTGGAGATATGCAAACGCTATGGTGACACATAAGATTTTGACCTGTGGTTCTTATAGGTGGTGCTATCATACGTCCGCGTTGATGGAGGCTTCAATCCCTAGGATAACGGCTGCGAGAGTCCACCGAGGGTTCCACCCATGAAGGGTCCACGAATAAGCAACCTTACCTATTCCATCATGGCTTACATCCATGAAGGACTAGCCTCACTCGGGGTAGATCTTCACGAAGTAGGCGATCTCCTTGCCCTTACAAACTTCTTGGTTCACTCCACACGATTTGGAGGCTCCCAAGCACACTTAACCAATCTAGGAGGCACCACCCTCCAAAAGGTAATAGATGTTGTTGATGATGGACTCATTGCTCTTGTGCTGTAAAAGATTGTCTCTTCAACACTCGAGCACTCTCTCATAGATTTCGGCTATGTGTTAGGAGAGGGATTTGGGTGGAAAGCAATTGAGGTGGCTAGAGGTCAAAGTTCTATAGTTGGAGTGGAATCCCTTTGCTCTCAACACAAGAATTTGGAGCTCTCTCTCTCAGAAACATGGATATGGAAATTGTATGCTTCACTCTGATTGCTCTCTAAGAGTTGGTGGAATGGGTGGGGTTATATATATAGGCAGCACCAAAGTCCAAACGATACACACCTTTATGCACTACTTTGTGGGACCATGTGAAACCACTCGATGAGACCGACTAGTACAAAAGGTTTGAACTTTAGGATTTTTGGTGAGATCGGATGAAACCAATCGGTGGGACCAAGTCACGCTGACCTAAGCACTTTCCACACTTTGGTGTCACCGACTAAAACCACTCAGAAATTCTGATTGAATTTTAGTTGGCAATAGAAGGTTTGCCAGTGCTCTTCGATGGGACTGAAGGGTCAACTCGGCGAGATCGTAGTTCTAGGGTTTAGGAAACAACTATGTCATGTGTATCTCGGTGAGTCCGGGTATGAGTGTTTTGGTGGGACCGAGATGAGCTTTAGGGTTTTGTACATAGTGAAATGTGAGAGTCTGACTGAGGTTTTGGGAGCAATATCTCTAAGCACTTGAGTAGTGAATCCATGATCATAACCTCATCCCATTTTAATAGTATTGGCTTTCCTATGGACTCAATGTGATCTTGGATCACTTAAATATCATTATTCATTCCTACTTGTAAAATTTTGAGTTGGCTGTGAGTTCACCCACCCTTCTCCTTCTATTACATGTGGAACCCACTGTAATAGTCGCCCCAAAATTAAAAATGCCTCGTTCCTGTCCTGTCCCGTAATGCGCTCGGTTAGTTAGCCCATCTTGTCCATGACCGCTACTCCCCAACCAGCATTATCTTGGCCCCTCTCCTCACCAACTGATATCCGCAGGCGTTGGGAACTTTGAATCTTCATCTCCCCCATGGATGCATCCCATAAACATCTCCCTCCCCACCTCCCACCGCCCACCGCCCACCGACCATGCCCGCCACCATCGCTTTTGCTCTGCTCCCTCCGCCATATGCCTGCGCCCATCATCTTTACTTCTATTCCTCGTGAGCTTCCTTCAACACCACTCAGGTAAGGAAGAAAACGAGAACCTCTCCTCCCTCTCCTATTCTTTTCAAGCAGTGAAGGTGTGAAGTGGAGAGGGGAGTCGGAGGCAAGGGAGTGCCTGGTTGTTGGGAGGGTCATGAGCCACCGCTGAGAGAGAGGATGATGGTGTAGGGTGGAGGTCGTCAGGGTGAGGAAGATCAAGTGCAAGGGGGTTGTTTGAAGACGAAGGAAGGAAACGTGGGGGTGGTTGATGGCGTGTAGAGCATGATAGGGCATCACTGGAAAGAGGGGACATGTGAGTAGCTTGCTGCAAGGATAGGATGTCATGTCAACTGGGATTGCAGTTGTAAGTTTTTGCTAAGGCCACCCCCACTTTTCCTCCCCTCGTGTACTATTTTTGCTGTGAGGGTGGGGGTAGAAGGTCGATTCGGGAGAGAGCGATTGGGCATTGGAGCAACGATTTTGTATACAACAGAGGAAGCTACTACAATTTTTCCCGGAGAGACATAAATGGGGTGATGCATGTACTATTTTTTTAGAAGTTCAACAGAAATACAAACCTATCAAGGGAAGTACAAAAGATAGGATTGTGTTGTGCCATTGTGCTTTCATTGAAATTGTTGGCATCGTTGTCCTGCAAAATACTCTATGCATGTTATTTTATAACATTATAAATCAAATATTGCAAAAAGTTATAATGTTCTTAATTAACAATGTAGTGTGGTCACATGACTACCAATTTTGCCAATAGATTTTCTTATTTTCTTTTTACATTTTGAAGTCTGGCTTTCAGTACAAATTTTATGCCTCCCTTGTTGTGTTGCAAATTATTTGTTGGTGAGCACCTTTAGTGATGTAGGTGTCGAGCACATGATGAAGTTGTAGCCTGCAAGCACGATAATGCTTTTTCTCATGAGTATGCATAGCGTTGTACTTGAATTGCATAAGCTTCATGTGCTTCATGAGCATAGTTCTTTGCATTGGCTAAAGTTTTCTGATATGAACTCGTCTATGGATTTGCAATATAAAATATTTCATATACGTGTGCATATTCACTTAACACCATTTCCTCACATGAATGATATCTTGTAAGTGCATCTAGTGCTACCCCTAGTTGGTTTTGGAGTATTGACGATGAAAGATCGTGGATGTCACCTAGAGGGGGGGGGGGGTGAATAGGCGTTTTAAAATAATTGCGGTTTAGGCTTGAACAAATGTGGAATAAACCGAGGGGTTAATTTGTCAAGCACAAAACCTACAACAACTAGGCTCACCTATGTGCACAAACAACTTACGCTAAGCAAGGTAAACAACTATGTGATAGTAAGATATATGACAAGGAACAATATGGCTATCACAAAGTAAAGTGCATAAGTAAAGGGCTTGGGTAAGAGATAACCGAGGCATGCGGAGACGATGATGTATCCCGAAGTTCACACCCTTGCGGATGCTAATCTTCGTTTGGAGCGGTGTGGAGGCACAATGCTCCCCAAGAAGCCACTAGGGCCACCATAATCTCCTCACGCCCTTGCACAATGCAAGATGCCGTGATTCCACTAAGGGACCCATGAGGGCGGTCACCGAACCCGTACAAATGGCAACCCTTGGGGGCGGTCACCGAACCCGTACACTTTGGCAACCCTTGGGGACGGTCACCGGTACCCGTCAAATTGCCCGGGGCGATCTCCACAACCTAATTGGAGACCCCGACACTTGCCCGGAGGTTTACACCACAATTATTGAGCTCCAAACACCACCAACCATCTAGGGCGCCCAAGCACCCAAGAGTAACAAGCTCTAGGGTACCAAGCACCCAAGAGTAATAAGCTTCTCAACTTCACTTCCACGTATCAACATGGAGAACTCAAACCGATGCAACTAATGCAATTGCAAGGGCACACAGAGTGCCCAAGTCCCTCACTCTCAAATCCCACCAAAGCAATGGAAGCTATGGAGGAAAAAGAGAGGAAGACCAAGAAGGAGAACACCAAGAACTCCAAGATCTAGATCCAAGGGGTTCTCCTCACATAGAGGAGAAAGTGACTGGTGGAAATGTGGATTTAGATCTCCCCTCTCTTTTCCTCCCAAAACTAGCAAGAATCCACGGATGGATTGAGAGATAGCAAGCTCGAAGAAGGTCAACAATGGGGGAAGAACACGAGGTTAAGGGATAAGGTTCAATGGGGAAGAAGACCCCCTTTTATAGGTGGGGAAAAAGTCCAACCGTTATGTGCACAGCCTGCACACAAGCGGTACTACCGCTGTGGGAGCGGTACTACCACTACCTATGGAATGCCAAGGAGAAAGAAGAAATAGGGGAGAACAAAGCGCCGAGCGGTAGTAGTAGCGGTGGTAGGGGTGATACTACCGCCTCTATTACCGTTCCTACTTCCGCTCATCCTGCTGGGTCTAAAAAGGATGCACGGTAGAGAGACGAAGGTACTACCGTAGAAATCAACCCGAAAAGTCATGACCCCAGCAGTAAGCAGTACTACAAGCGGAACTAGCAGCGGCACTACTGCTTATCAGCGGTACTACCGCTGCTGCCCGCGGTACTACTGCTTGCAGCTCTCTACCACTCCTTCAGCAAAACAGATGCAACAAGAAAACCAGAACTGCCATAACTTCTGCAAATGAGCTCCAAAGTGAGCAAACTCAAGCTTGTTCAGACGACAAACGTGGTTGAGGGACTAATGTGTTTGTGAGAATTGCAGGACAACACAGTTAGAAGTCCCCCATTGATTCGGTTTACCTACCAGAGATGACCCCTAAAAATGTGTGAAGACATTGAAAACAATGGTGGTTCATGAAGACATTCACGTCGAAGATAATGACGTGTGAAGACATTCACTTGAAGACAATGAAGTGCGAAGACATAGTTTCTTTCGTAGTTTCATTTTCTTCTTACTTGAGTCATAGGAACCACCGTACTATTAAGTGGGGTCAAAGTGAACAAATTCAGAAGACTGACATGATGGTCAACCAAAATCCTATGTCTTTGAGTGAAGACAACGAGAGCAAATCTTATCCAGAGTTGGATGAGTCAACTTTGCTTGTAGCCCAAGCCAAGATGCCGCGTGTGTTTGAAATCCGACCGTTGGACACCTGTTGGTTCCTTAGTGAACAAGGGTCATTTCGGACATATCATGTCGGGTTGCCTCCTGGCTATAAATAGCCCACCCCCTACACCATAAATTGGTTGCTGCTCAGAGTTAGTGCACGGCTTTTGTTGTTTGAGAGAAACCCACCTCCGAAGCCTTTGAGAGAGAGATCCTTGCGAGGACAAAGCCCAAAACACCCAGAGCCAAAGAGTGTTAGGCATCACTGAAGTATTTCTGTCTGCGTGACCTGAAGACTTATTACACTTGAGGATTGTGTATCCTCCAACTAGTTAGGCGTCACATTCCGAGGATCCAAGAGTCATTGTCGATCGACAGTGAACGAAGTCTGTGAAGGTTTGGAAGTCTATCTTGAAGACTTACCAGAGTGATTGGGCGAGGACTAACTGTCCTTAGCTCAAGGGGAATAAGGTGAAGACGTGGTCTTCTGAGTTCAGTCTCAGCCTCCCTAACCAGACGTACAGTTGTCACAGCAACTGGAATTGGTCTATCAAATCCTTGTCTTCGTCAAGCTATTGGTTCTATCACTTTCCTTTACTTACCGTTTAGCTTCATGAAGTCATTGCTTAGTTGCCCTGTTTGGCTTCACTGTGTGAAGACAATCTCTCTGCTTGCATAATTGGCTTCATACTGTCTTCCTATTCCGATCTGTTCTACCTAGCCGCTGAAAGAGTTGGTTATCGACTAGAGGGGGGGGGGTGAATAGGCGATTTTTATGAAAGTCTTCAAAACATGGGAGTTTCAAAGACAAATAATAGAAATGAACCTATTGATATGCAGCGGAAGGTAGACTACACTAGGCAAGTCATAGTCAAGTATTCAATGAAGTGAAAGCACGAAGACTATTAGCAGCTAGGCAGTATGATCAGGATGGAAGATAGTACGAAGCCAATCAGTACAAGTCGTCACACAGTGAAGTCAAACAGATAATGCAAGCAGGCAATGACTTCACGAAGACAAACTGTAAGTAAAGAGAAGGAAGAGATAGAACCAGTAGCTTGGAGAGGACAGTGATTTGTTAGACCAGTTCCAGTTGCTGTGACAACTGTACGTCTGGTTAGGGAGGTTGAGATTTAACTCAGAAGACCGCGTCTTCACCTTATTCCCCTTGAGCTAAGGACACTTAGTCCTCGCCCAATCACTCTGGTAAGTCTTCAAGGTAGACTTCCGAACCTTCACAGACTTCGTTCATCGGAAATCCACAATGACTCTTGGATGCTCAGAACGCGACGCCTAACCGGCTGGAGGATTCACAGTCCTCAAGTGTAACAAGTCTTCAGATCATGCGGACAGAAAGACTTCAGTGATTCCAAACACTCTTTGGGCTCTGGGTGGTTTGGGCTTTGTCCTCGCAAGGATCTCTCTCTCAAATGCTTCGGAGGTGGGTTGCTCTCAAACGACAAAAGTCGTGCACTAACTCTGAGCAGCCACTAATTTATGGTGTAGGGGGTGGGCTATTTATAGCCAGGAGGCAACCCAACCTGATTTGTCCGAAATGACCCTGGGTCACTAAGGAACTGACACATGTTCCAATGGTCAGATTTCAAACACAAGCGGTAACTTGACTTGGGCTACAAGTAAAGCTGACTTATCCGACTCTGGATAAGATTTGCTCTCATTGTCTTTGCTTGAAGACACGGGATTTGGTTGAGCATCACTTCAGTCACTCTGACTTTGTTCACTTGGACCCCACTTAACAGTGCAGTGGTTCCTATGACTCAACAAAGAAGAAAAGGAAACTACGAAACAACTAAGTCTTCGCGCTCCATAGTCTTCATGCGATGTCTTCTCATGTCATATTCTTCAATGTGAATATCTTCACAGACCACCATTGTCTTCAATGTCTTCACACATTTTAGGGGTCATCTCCGATAGGTAAACCGAATCAATGAGGGACTACTACCTGTGTTATCCTGCAATTCTCACAAACACATTAGTCCCTCAACCAGGTTTGTCATCAATACTCCAAAACCAACTAAGGGTGGCACTAGATGCACTTACAATCTCCCCCTTTTTGGTGATTGATGACAAACAGGTTGAAGTTTTCAATGGGGATAAAAGTATGTGAAATTGTAAGGGTTAAGGTATTGTCTTTATAAGTAGCAAGAAGGCTCCCCCTGAAGATGTGCATATAAGTATTTTGCTTGTGAATGCAAATGCACATGGCAGGTTGTACTTGTGGAGATCCTCTTCAACTTAAGAAGACAATTCATCATGCATGAAAGGATATAATGAAGATAATGATATGCATAATGAAAAATGGATGTCTGCGGAATGACTTCATGCGGAATTTATCATCGCATCACAGAATAGCAGGGAAAAGTAGCAGACGACCATCAAGTTTAAGTGTTACTACCCAAAGAACCAAATGTATCAAAGCGAGAGTTGTAATCACTTGGCAAAATATAAAGCAACCACCCATATGGACCCGCTTGAAGACTATCAACTCATATGCTTCTCCCCCTTTTGTTAGTAAGGACCAAAAAGGTTTGAAGACATAGAGCCTCTACTCGTTCCCATAAGGAGTAGGTGAAGGTGCAGGGTCGACGTTGGAGTCCGGTGGTGCAGAAGAACTTGATGCAGTGTCGATATGCGCCGAAGTGGTAGTTGGTGAAGTAGCATCATCTTCATCATCAATGACTCTGGCATTAATAGGTGCCGCTGAGGAGGAGTACTCAGAGTCTTCGAGTGAGGGAGTTCGACGCAAGACAACGTTCCTGGGAGGAGTGGAATCAAACTTGAATCTCTCTGTGAAGCCGCCTTGTTAAAGATCATCTTCAGAACTGAGCAATGTTAGACTCTTCCATGACCGCCGATAGGTTTCATGAGTGACAAATGCATTCTTGGTGGCTAGATTGCGAATGCGATTAACATCCACCAAGAGACTCCACATCTGACGCTTGAGCCAGTCATGATGCTTATCTTGCTTCTGATGCAAGGCCACGAGAAGCTCTCGGTCATTGAGAACACGAGATTGCTTCCGAGGCCGTTGTGTAATAGTGCTTTCAGTGGCTTCAGTATGGGCACGATGAGATGCACGAGTATTTCCAGCCAAAGGATAAACACGAGTTGCAGCAAGAATTCCTTCAAGAGGTTGAGTGAAACTTTGACGATCGATGTTATGAAGATAAATTGGCTCCTTGGCAGGTTGTGGGTATATGGCCTCGACAGACATATCAACCTCTAGCAAGAATATGAGATGGTTGCGCGTAGAGGGCTGATAGTTGATAGTAGAGTGAAGCTTGATGAGGCGCATTACCCATGGAGCATAAAATTTCAGACCAAAGAGATAAGAGCTAGATGCAACAAGTTGTCGAATGAAGAAATCCTGAGCATTGAAGCTGATGCCATTGAGAATATAGAAGACCAATGTCTTCATTGAGCCTTCAAGCTTTGCTGCAGAAGAATGTCCTTTGACGGGCCATAGAGTTCGCCTAACAATGTGATAGATGGTGCGAGGCAGATACTCTAGGTCCTCAACAAAGAATTCCTTTGGGTATTCAGCATCTTGTGGCAATGGCTTCATCATGCTCAGCATTTGGCTCATATTTGGCTCAGGCTTTTGGAAGATGCTCTCCAAAGCATTGCGGCGAAGCTGACAACCAGGTTCATAGAGTTCACCTGGAGTGGGAAGGGCAGTAAGCTTAATGATATCAAGAGCTTTGGCTTCATGGTGTACATTGCCGGTCATCCACTCAAGGACCCATGTCTTCGGATCCCTGTTGTAGCCGCGAATGTGGAGGGTGGCTAGGATTAATTGTAGCAGAAGCTCTTCGTTCTAGTGCTCTTTATCAGCCACAAATTGTAGAAGGCCAACATCTCTGAAGCAGTCTAGGGCTTCTTCCAAGCAGGGCATGCCAGCAATAGCTTCGCAGTCTAGACGCATATGGGGAAAGATGTGCCCTTGATTGTAAAGAACACAAGAATAGTAACTGCGCTGCTGATAGCTCTAGAACCGATCAGATGAAATTCTTGGCTTCGAATATGGGTTCTTAGCGCTATCAAAGAAGTTGTTGTGTGCAATGAAGCCATTTACATTGAATGATCCTGGTGAAGTTGCAGTACATGGAAACCTTGGCAACCTCGGTTTTGGCTTCTGGACCTAAGGCCTGTGCTCCACATGATAATCAAATTGAGGTCCGGGAGCAGGAGGAGGAACCAGAATAGGCCAACGGACCATGACAGGTTGGCCACGATCAAATACCAGCTCAATAGTGTGAGGCCTTGTAGGTGGTACAGGAGCATCGGCATTGACATGGGCTTCAAGCTGCACAATGGCTTCAGGTGCAATAGTGGCTTCAGGCACCATATTTACTGCAGGCGCCACATTAGCTTTAGCCATGACCATGTCATTGGCTTCAGTAGTGTTGTTGGTGGCTGTCTCAGTACGTTCAACCTCCACTTGAGCAGCTGGAGGGTCGGGCACAGACTCGTTCTCCTCGAGAACATCTTGGTTGATAGGGGGTGTGGCAACATGTTCTTCTTCTTCACGGGTTTCTTGTTGTTCTGCGGCTGATGCAGCCAGTGTATCTTCAGCAACTTTGGCTTCAGATTCTGAGATGTTCATAGTTGGAGTGGCTTCAGGAAACACTTGTCGTGCTATTGAGTTGTTTTGCACTTCTCCTTCTAGAACGCTCGACTTGTGGCCTTGGTCCTTTGCGAAGCCTGTGAAATGCGGGCGACGCTTTTGGAGAGGGAGTTGGCTGGACCACATAGTCGTCATCATCAAGCACCGGAGTGGTGACTTGAGGTGGGGGAGTACTTGGTGATTCTTGACTTGGAGTGTCTTGTTGTGGGTGATCAAACCACGAAGCATCCTAAGCGATTGGCGTCAAAGGACGACCAATGCTGATGAGCTTGCTGTTAGTGAGAACAGGCGATGATACTGTTTGGTGCTCGATCTGAGGAAGGACTTCATCATCATCTACATTGTCTTGGGGACCAATGTCTTCAGCTGTGGTGGGGTCAATAGCTGGAACTTCTTCATCTTCAGGAGCCTCTATGAAAGTAGGCTCGTGAAGTACTAACTGACGCCCTTGGTGTTCGGATGCAGGACGAGCAACACAGATGGGCTCGACAACGAGGGGCTCTGAGGGAGCAGCCCGATCTTTCTTCGAAGATTTTGTCTTCCGCTTCTTGGTCTGTGGAGCATCATCAGGGGCATTCTTGTTCTTGCGCTTCCTGGCTTCGGCTTCAGCTGCCCTTGTTTTCTTGAGTTCTGAAGCTGCTGTGGGGAACTTAGATTTCGATCCTGTCATGCTGGCAGGGAAGACAATGCGAGGTGCTTCCTGCCTTGATGCTTCAGCTTGGGCCACAGTAGGCTTCTTCTTTTTGGCAGCCATCTTGGGATCAATGCCTGGACGTCCAAGAGCCTTGCATTTTTCAGCTTTGTTGTGAGCTTGAACACATTTTGCAGCGAGGAGTTTCATTCGCTCTCTTAAACCTTTTGCTTCTTCACGTTTCTTGTGAAATGACTCCTTCAGTTCATGCAACATCTGCTTGAGGTTTTGAACATCAACCACACTGAGCTTGGCCATGTGCTTGTTGAACTGGGCTTTCTCATAGTCAATTTTGTTCTTCAGTTCGACAATCTTCTGAGCCAGAGCCAACTCAGGAGCAATGGCTCCGTGGAAGGAGACGCTGATGCCAATTGGAAGTTGAAGATCATCTATACTGAGGCTTGGGTTGTCAAACCACTCATCAATGAAATTATTCAAGATGTCCACATCGAAGAGGGGCAGATCGTTGAAGATCTCCGCCTCTTGCTTGCTCTTTATCAGCTGCTCAAGAGCATCATCACCAAACTCATCGTCACTTGACAGATCAATGGCTTCATTCTCGTTCTGCAGAACGACAGCTGGGGTCAGTGCTTGTCCAGAACTCTTGATAATTTTCTTCTGGGACTTCTCTGTCTTCTTGGAGACACGAGAAAGATCTTCAGAAGGCATACTTGGCGCAGGAGGAGCAGTGGCCAGTGGCTTCGCATGCGAAGCGCTTGGTGCAGCAGCGGGCTTCGAAGCCTTTGGTTTCTTTTGTTTTTGTGGCTTCGGTGGAGCAGGAGCTTCATCGGAATCAACATCTTCTCCGGACTGATCCACTGTGGCCCTCTGAGCGGCAATGTAGGAGAGGAAACCATCAAAGTTGTCGAAGGGGCCGATGACATTGGGATTGTCATCACGTGTGCCATCAGCCCTAGGAGCAGAAGGACCTGGATTGAAGTTGCATCCGAGACTCTTCTTGTTCTTCACTGCAGAATCCTTGGTAAACTTGTAGTTGCGCTTGAACAAATTTTCTTCGCGACACCATAACAGAGACGATGGGTCGGCATCTGCAGGCTGTGGTCCACGGACCATGCAAGGGTAGAAATCCTGAGCAATAGCTTCAGATTTGGTTTTGGGTTGAAGATTTCTATAGAGAATATCCCCCCAAAGGACGCTTGATGGCATTCTTTTCAGCATATTCCTTGGTGACGAATCTGTACTTGAACCATTGCTCGGCCCATTTATCTTTGAATCCATTGGATTCGTGTTTTGCGTTGGCCATAGCTTCCTTCAGGATCAGTTTTGTATAACTCATAGACACCTTCGGGCAAATCCATTGAAGTGCCCCCACGGTGCTGCCTGCCGCCCTTTCTTGCTGACTTTTCAGTGGCCATGTAGTTCAGACTGAATGGCTTCAAAGCTTGCAAAGGCTTCCGTCTGCTGGTCAGACAAGAATTGGCTCCGGGAGAATTGATGTGATGCTATAAGAATTCTGCAAATGAATGTAGACTATGAGAACCAAGGGATTCTCCCACGGACATGTACCTATGACAACATTAGAGATGCGAGGGAAGGGGAAGAGGTCATATGCATTCTCAGAAGATTTTTGAAGATAAATCAGTTTGAAGACATTGACCTCATAGCGCGAAGACATTCACTTATTCGGTGAGAGTTGGTTCTAGATTTGTACGAATCCAAGAATAGGTACAAGTGAGGAATCTAACTTGTTGTGAAGCATAAGTGAATATACTAGGCATGATATGAGATGCAGAACATGATAGATTCGTTTTGCTAGGCATAGAAACCGCTTTTAGTGGAGAGGGATGAATCTATCGGATAAAAAAGGCAGTAAAAAGTAAGTTTTAATTACCACACGAAGAACCGCTAGACGGAGCGGAGTGGGAGGCCGAGCAGTTCAATCTCCCGTGCCCTAACTTGGCAACGGAAGACACCTACGGCGGCGGCGGAGGTGACAAGGTTCGCGGCCGGCGTGAGGACGGCGTCGACGAGGTCGCGGCAGCTAAGCGCTTTGTCACCGGCGTCGTCGAGAGCTAGCGGTGGCGGTAGGATTTGTGCGAGGTGGCGAGGTGGGAGAAGGATTTTGACTGCGATGTGATGTCTATTTATAAGGAAAGGGACAGCACAACGCAATTACGCAGGTGCCCCTAGCGATTCACATCTGAAGGACATGTGGCAAACATGCAACACATTGGAAGTTGTTTCATGTTCCCATGCACGCTTGTACTGTCGGGGTGGTCGTTCCGGCTTCTCCGGGTTTCAGGCAATAAGGATATAACATTTAAATAGATTCAACTTTTGTCTCTGTATCTTCTACTGACAAGGACGCAGAGAAGACATTCGACAATTTCAATAGAATGCATATGATTTGGATAGATAGAATTTGAGGTAGAAGCATAGAAGAGGTTAGGGTCTGATCACATTCACTTAGATCAAAAGATTCAAGCAAGAAGACATAGCTATAAGTGAATGCTGTAGAGGACAGAACACAATATAAGTATATATCAGAGTAAGACCAAATCAACATTGTGAAGATAAACAAGAACTCAAATCAATGTTGAAGACAAATCAAATGCGAATACTTTGCACGAGTGACGCCAAGAGAAACACTTCAAACAAAAGATTGGTGGTGGCGTTACCCACCGTATAGGAAGTATTAGACCCAGACACGACGCACAATTATCGTGGCGCTCCGAAGTCAAATTCTGCATTAATGTATTCACACTTAGAGTGTAAGTCTTCATTAACTGAAGATATACGTTACTTCATGTGTTGCACATCTAAGTCATTTACATGCATAAGTGTTAGGATGTGTGTCAAATCACAGGACATTTGAGGATTCCAAGATATTTAGCTCACACCGCAACTTGCAAAACCTTTTCTCATCCAAGGGCTTTGTGAAGATATCTGCCAATTGCTCTTCAGTGTTGACGTGAATGATATCAATATCTTCCTTCATGACATGATCTCTGAGAAAGTGATGACGAATTTCAATGTGCTTCGTCTTCGAGTGCTGAACTGGGTTGTTGGCAATCTTGATGGCGCTTTCATTGTCGCAGTAGAGTGGCACATGCTTCAGGTGGACACCATAGTCCTTGAGAGTTTGCTTCATCCAGAGAAGCTGAGCATAGCAAGATCCAACAGCAATGTATTCAGATTCAGCAGTGGAGAGAGATACACAGTTCTGCTTCTTTGAAGACCAACAGACAAGTGATTGTCCCAGAAAGTGACATGTGCCTGATGTGGACTTGCGATCAACCTTGTCACCAGCATAATCAGCATCTGAGAATCCAACTAGATCAAACTCTGAGCCCTTTGTATACCATAATCCTAGTGTTGGGGGTGTAAGCCAAATATCGAAGAATTCGCTTCACAGCTAAGTGATGCGATTCCTTTGGTGCCGCTTGGTATCGGGCACACATGCAAACACTAAGCATTATATCTGGCCTAGATGCGCATAAATAAAGTAAAGAACCAATCATGGAACGGTATACCTTTTGATCGAACTCTTTACCTTTGGCGTCAGGACTCAAATGACTTTTGGTTGGCATTGGCGTCGTGTATCCTTTGCAGTCTTGCATTCCAAACTTCTTCAAGCAATCTTTGAGGTATTTCTCTTGAGAGATGAAGATGCCGTTGCTCTGCTGACGGACTTGAAGACCAAGGAAGAACTTCAGCTCACCCATCATGGACATCTGATATCGCTCTTGCATCATGTGACCAAACTCATCACTGTATTTCTTGTTAGTGCAGCTGAAGATAATGTCATCAACATAGATTTGGCACACAAATAGTTCTCCATCATATGTCTTCGTGAAGAGTGTAGGATCTAGAGATCCAGGTTTGAAGCCTTTGCTCTTCAGGAAGTCTTTGAGTGTGTAATACCAAGCACGAGGGCCCTGTTTGAGGCCATACAGAGCCTTGTTGAGCTTGTATACCATATCAGGATGTTTTGGATCTTCAAAGCCAGGAGGTTGTGCAACATACACTTCTTCTTCAATCTTGCCGTTGAGAAAGGCACTCTTCATATCCATTTGGTACAGAAGTATGTTGTGATGGTTGGCATAGGCTAGCAGTATGCGAATGGCTTCAAGCCTAGCCATAGGAGCAAACATTTCATCAAAGTCAATCCCTTCTACTTGAGTATATCCTTGAGCAACAAGACGAGCCTTGTTTCTGATGACTTGACCATGCTCATCTTGCTTGTTGCGATATATCCATTTGGTGCCTATAATGTTGTGCTTGCGAGGATCAGGATGCTTGACCAATTCCCACACATTGTTCAGCTCGAACTATTGAAGCTCTTCTTGCATAGCTTGAATCCATTCAGGTTCTATGAAGGCTTCAACAACTTTCTTGGGTTCAGATATTGAGACAAATGCAAAGTGCCCACAGAAATTTGCTAGCTGTGTTGTTCTTGAACGAGTGAGTGGACTAGGTGCATTGATGTTGTCAATCATCTTCTCAATCTGTACTTCATTTGCAACACAAGGATGAGTTGGACGAGAATTTTGCTCTTGCTGACCATTATCTTCATTTTGAGCATTGGCTTCAGGCTGAACATTGTCTTCAGGTTGATCCGGAGCAGTAATGATAATTTCCTCTTCAGCCAGTGCCTCTGAAGGTATGATTTCTCCAGTTCCCATTAGCTCGATTGATTCACTAGGAGGTACTTCATCTAGCACATTTGGCATGTGCTCTCTTTGCGAGCCGTTAGTCTCATCGAACCGCACATCCACAGTTTTATCCACTTTATAGTGAAAGAGGTTGAAGACTCTGTAGGAGTGTGACTCCTTTCCGTAACCAAGCATAAAACCTTCATGTGCTTTCGGTGCAAATTTTGAAGTATGATCTGGATCCTTGATCCAGCACCTAGCACCAAATACTCTAAAGTAACTGACGTTTGGTTTCTTACCAGTCAGGAGCTCATAGGATGTTTTCTTCAGAAGCTTATGGAGATAAACACGGTTGATGACGTGGCATGCAGTATCAATGGCTTCAGGCCAGAACTTCCTTGGAGTCTTGTACTCATCAAGCATCGTTCGAGCCATATCGATAAGAGTTCTATTCTTGTGCTCCACGATGCCATTCTGCTGAGGTGTGTACAGAGCAGAGAACTCATGAGTGATGCCCAATGTATCAAGATAAGTGTCGAGGCTGGTGTTCTTGAATTCAGTGCCATTGTCACTTCTGATATGCTTGATCTTGATGCCATAGTTCGTCATGGCACGATTGGCGGAGCGTCTGAAGACATCCTGCACTTCATTCTTGTAAAGGATTATATGCACCCATGTATATCTTGAATAATCATCAACAATGACGAAACCATAGAGGCAAGCAGTGGTAGTGAGAGTAGAGTAGTGAGTAGGGACAAAGAGATCCATGTGAAGCAGCTCGAAGGGTTGAGATGTAGTCATGATTGTCTTTGAGGGATGCTTGGCCCTTGTCATCTTTCCAGCTCACAGGCACCACGGAGATGATCCTTCGTGAACTTGACGCCCTCGATGCCTACGACGTGTTTCTTCTTCGCGAGAATGTGCAAGTTCCTCATGCTAGCATGCCCTAGCCTTCGATGCCAAAGCGAACACTCTGAAGCTTTTGCTAGAAGACATACGGCCAACTATGGTCCTGCTGAGAAATCTACCATATACAGATCATCTTTTCGATACCCTTCAAAGACTAGAGACTTGTCAGATTCCATTAGAACAAGGCAACTATATTTTCCAAATATCACAATCATGTTTAAGTCACAAAGCATTGAGACAGACATTAAGTTGAAACCAAGGGATTCAACAAGAATCACTTTATCCATGTGTTGATTCTTTGAGATTGCAACTCTACCTAGACCCAATACCTTGCTTTTACCAGTATTAGCAAATGTGATGTGACTCTTGTTAGATGGACGTAGTGTTGAATCCATTAGAAGACTTCGATTGCCAGTCATGTGGTTAGTGCATCCACTGTCCATAATCCATTTTGAAGACTTTGGTGTCATACCCTACAATGCAGTTAAGGGGATAGGCTTCACCAAGGGCATTGTGAAGCATAAACATTTGACGAACAAGCGGATTATCAAAGCTCAGATCCAGGTTAGGACTGATAGGATGACTGGCAAGCGAGTCAGGAGCAAAAAACATAGTAAGAACATTTTGGGCATTTTATCTTGCGCCCTACAAGATGTTTTAGGTCCCCAGCAATAGCATCGGATGCCTTTGATTTCTGGCTGGAGACCTTTCCCTGCAAAAGAGAGTTAAGTTTTATTAACCACCCACATTTTCAGGGGTGGCTTCGAAGCAATGCGTCTAAGTGCAGCGTCTGAGAACTTCGGCTTTGGAGCCCTAGCAAATAGCCTTGCAGGAGGTGATAATACTCATAAGAATAAGCAGAAAAGTTCTTTGTTCTATGAACATAGCGGTTTGAGGAAACACGCTCATATTCATGGGTCTGAGTATAATTTCCCTGCAAAACATTGGCGTTAGGGTGACTCAGGTGAGTCCTCTGTCTGTATGAAGCCTTTGGACCATATGAAGCCTTTGGTCTGGGGTTTGTCTTCTTCCCAAGTGGTGTCATGATGACATTCACAGGAAGATTCTCAAGACAACTTTTGGGTATCTAGATCTTCTTCATAGGTGGCCCATTCCTGCAGTTAGTACCAATATACCTGGCAAACACTTCAGCATTCTGATTCTTAAACAGTTTATAGTTTGCATCAAAGGATTCATCAATGATAATGGGGATAGCACAAGTGAAGCCAGATAAGGTGGATGGATCCACTGAAGGTTCCTTTGCAGCAACCCATGTGGTTTTGGGGTACTACTCAGGCTTCCAGTAAGAACCATCAACATTCATTTTCCTCTCGAACCCAACACCCTCTTTTCTAGGGTTTCGGTTCAGAATCTGCTTTTTGAGGACATCACATAATGTCTGATGCCCTTTGAGACTTTTGTACATCCCTGTCTCAAGCAATGTCTTCAACCTAGCATTTTCATCAGCAATAGTAGTGGTATCCTCAGCAGAGGGTTTAGTTACCACATCAGCAGTTGAAAATATTGCAACAGTAGTAGCAGTAGAACATTCAGCAACAGAGGTAGCGTTATCACGCTCAATGCATTTTAGACATGGTGGTTCAAATCCTTCCTGAGCGGGACTGATCTATTGAGCGTGAAGTGATTCGTTCTCCTTTTGAAGATCTTCATGAATCGTTCTCAATTTCTCAAGCTCTTGCTTCCTTTGAAGACAATCATAGGAAAGCTTTTCACGAGTTGTTGAGAGTGTTTCATGATGACTTTCAAGTTCCACGTACTTAACATGAAGATTTTTGATGTATTTAATTAAGGACTGAGATCGGGTCATTTCCGCGTCCAACAAGTCATCGTTTTTGTCTAATAGTTTTTGAATATGTTCCATAGCTTTCTGTTGTTCAGTTGCAATTTTAGCAAGTGTTTTGTAGCTAGGTTTGGATTCACAATCAGAGTCATATTAACTTGATGTTTGAAAGTAAGCATCGCGTGATTTTACCTTGGCACCACGTGCCATGAAGCAGTAGGTGGGAGCAGAGTCGTCCTTGTCATTAGCATCAGCATTGGTGATGGAGCCATTGTCTTCAGTGTTGAAGATGGACTTGGCAACGTAGGCTGTAGCTAGAGCCAGACTTGCAACGCCAGAGTCGGACTCCTCCTCAGACTCCACCTCCGCCTCCTCAAAAGTAGACTCCTCCTCTGAATCCATCTCTTTGCCAACAAAAGCACGAGCCTTGCCAGATGAACTCTTTTTGTGTGATGAAGACTTCGATGAAGACTTGGAAGAAGACTATGAGGATTTCTTCTTCTTCTTGTCATCAGAATCATATTCCCTTCTCTTCTTCTTCTCATTGTCCCACTGTGGACACTTAGAGATGTAGTAACCAGGTTTCTTGCACTTGTGGCATGTTCTCTTCTTGTGGTCATGGGTAGAAGCTTCATCATTTCTTGAGATGGATCGTGAAGACTTTCTGAAGCCTTTCTTCTTAGTGAATTTCTGGAACTTCTTCACAAGCATAGCAAGCTCCTTTCCAATGTCTTCAGGATCACCAGAACTGCGGTCAGATTCTTCTTCAGATGAGGAAACAACCTTTGCCTTCAAAGCGCGAGTTTGGCCATAGTTGGGACCATAGATATCTCGTTTCTCAGATAGCTGAAACTCATGTGTGTTGAGCCTCTCAAGTATGTCAGACGGATTGAGTGTCTTGAAGTCAGGGCATTCTTGAATCATCAGGGCTAGGGTGTCAAACGAGCTGTCAAGTGATCTCAGAAGTGTCTTGACGATTTCATGCTTGGTGATCTCAGTGGTGCCGAGTGCATGAAGCTCATTTGTGATATCAGTGAGACGATCAAATGTGAGCTGGACATTCTCATTGTCGTGTATCTTGAAGCGGTTGAAGAGGTTGCGAAGGACACCGATCCTTTTATCTCTCTGGGTTGAGACGCCTTCGTTGACCTTGGAGAGCCAGTCCCAGACTAGCTTTGATGTTTCCAGAGCACTCACACGGCCATACTGTCCTTTGGTCAGATGACCACATATGATGTTCTTGGTAGTAGAATCCAGTTAACATCTTGACATCAGCAGGGGTGACACCTTCACCAGTCTTGGGAACGCCGTTCTTGACGCCATACCAGAGGTCGACATCAATGGCTTCAAGATGCATGCACATCTTATTCTTCCAGTAGGGGTATCCAGTGCCATCGAAGATAGGGCACGCAACGGAGAATTTCATTATCCCTTCAGTCGACATAGCTAAAACTCCAGGTGCTTAAACCGAATCACACAGAACAAGGGAGTACCTTGCTCTGATACCAATTGAAAGAGCTGGTTATCGACTAGAGGGGGGTGAATAGGCGATTTTTATGAAAGTCTTCAAAACATGGGAGTTTCGAAGACAAACAATAGAAATGAACCTATTGATATGCAGCGGAAGGTAGACTACACTAGGCAAGTCATAGTCAAGTATTCAATGAAGTGAAAGCACGAAGACTATTAGCAGCTAGGCAGTATGGATCAGGATGGAAGATAGTACAAAGACAATCAGTACAAGTCGTCACATAGTGAAGTCAAACAGATAATGCAAGCAGGCAATGACTTCACGAAGACAAACTATAAGTAAAGAGAAGGAAGAGATAGAACCAGTAGCTTGGAGAGGACAATGATTTGTTGGACCAGTTCCAGTTACTGTGACAAGTGTACGTCTGGTTAGGGAGGCTGAGATTTAACTAAGAAGACCGCGTCTTCACCTTATTCCCCTTGAGCTAAGTACACTTAGTCCTCACCCAATCACTCTGGTAAGTCTTCAAGGTAGATTTCCGAACCTTCACAAACTTCGTTCACCGGCAATCCACAATGACTCTTGGATGCTCAGAACGCGACGCCTAACCAGCTGGAGGATTCACAGTCCTCAAGTGTAACAAGTCTTCAGATCACGCGGACAGAAAGACTTCAGTGATGCCAAACACTCTTTGGGCTCTGGGTGGTTTGGGCTTTGTCCTCGCAAGGATCTCTCTCTCAAATGCTCCGGAGGTGGGTTGCTCTCAAACGACAAAAGCCGTGCACTAACTCTGAGCAGCCACTAATTTATGGTGTAGGGGGTGGGCTATTTATAGCCAGGAGGCAACCCGACCTGATTTATCCGAAATGACCTTGGGTCACTAAGGAACTGACACGTGTTCCAATGGTCAGATTTCAAACACACGCGACAGCTTGACTTGGGCTACAAGTAAAGCTGACTTATCCGACTCTGCATAAGATTTGCTCTCATTGTCTTTGCTTGAAGACATAGGATTTGGTTGAGCATCACTTTAGTCACTCTGACTTTGTTTACTTGGACCCCACTTAACAGTGCGGTGGTTCCTATGACTCAACAAAGAAGAAAAGGAAACTATGAAACAACTAAGTCTTCGCGCTCCATAGTCTTCATGCGATGTCTTCTCATGTCATAGTCTTCAATGTGAATATCTTCACAGACCACCATTGTCTTCAATCTTCACACATTTTTAGGGGTCATCTCTGGTAGGTAAACCGAATCAATGAGGGACTACTACCTATGTTATCCTGCAATTCTCACAAACACATTAGTCCCTCAACCAGGTTTGTCGTCAATACTCCAAAACCAACTAAGGGTGGCACTAGATGCACTTATAGCCGCTATTTGTCTTCGTGCTTTCATTGTATTCCTTACTTGACTATGGCCTGTCTAGTGTAGTTTATCTTCCACTGCATATCATATAGGTTCATTTTGGTTGTCTGTTTCGAAGACATTGTGTCTTTGAAGACTTTCATAAAAATTGCCTATTCACCCCCTCTAGTTGATAACTAGCACTTTCATATCTGTAGAACAACGTGCATGCTTCTCTTCATTGTGGTTGGTTGTTTAATATGTTTCACTATGCTTTCTTTTATTATATACATAAGAGAATGATGCCAGTTATCTTGTAGTTCGAGCAACTTATGGAGCAATGCGTCACTTGGATGAAGTTAATTCTTTTGCCAGTAAAGAGAAGTAGTTTCATGACTGTGGAAGTAAAATTAGTATTGTGTCCAACAAGTTGAGCATTTGATTACGAAGGGATCTAACATGCCATCTGCAATGTGTGATTTTCTTGCAACATTTGTTACAGTCCATCCATGTATATTTTTTCAATCCAACATGATATTATATGGTGAACTTGATGCATCTAAAAGACAAACCTTGATATATCTGTAAGTTTTGGGACTACAAATGCAGATAGTCATGTGCCATGGAGGAAACGTCTTACCCAATGTGGGTGACATGTACATGTTAATATAGTAGGGGCGCACCTCCTTGTACATCACATACAAAGTTGTTGGAGATTACATCTTGGAGAGAAAGAAAGAGATAAGTTGGTTGAACAAGATAGAGATAAACCCTAACTACGTAGCCTATCTCAACAAGGACTCCTAGGTCGGTACTCCAACATATCCTATTGCAGAACAACATATGTGGTGAAGTGCGGTCATGTGTTTGACACTCTCCCTTAATCAGAACTTCATCAAGTTGAGATTATGTTTGAAGTCTTCAAAGCTTTTTACACGCAAAGCTTTTGTGAATCCATCTGCAATTTGATCTTTGGAATGCACAAAGTGAATGTCAAGTTGCTTCTGAGCAACTCTTTCTCTAACAAAATGAAAATCTATCTCTATATGCTTCGTCCTGGCATGAAAGACTGGATTTGCAGAGAGATAGGTTGCACCAAGACTATCAAACCACAAACATGGGGCTTGTGTACTTTTCACACCACGCTCCTTTAACATGGATTGAACCCATATAATTCCAGCTGTGGCATTTGCTAATGCCTTATACTCTGCCTCTGTGCTTTACCTGGAAATAGTAGTCTGTTTTCGTGCACACCATGATATCAAGTTAGGTCCTAAAAAGACTGCAAAACCACCAGTTGAGCGCGTGCCATCCAGGCATCCTGCCTAATCAGAGTCAGAAAAAGCACTGAGAAGAGTAGAAGGTGATTTGCTAAAATTTAGACCAATGCTCAAGGTATTTTTGACATATCTCACTATGCGTTTAGTAGCAGTCAAATGAACAGTAGTGGGTGCATGAAGAAACTGGCATACTTTGTTAACAACAAAAGAAATATTAGGTTTGGTAAGAGTTAGGTACTGAAGTGATCCTACCAACCTCCTGTATTTTGTGATGTCCTCTTGATTCAAGAGTTTCCCTTCTGTGAGAGATAATTTTTTTGAGCTGGATAATGGAGTGGGTGTAGGTTTACAACCTTGCAAGCCAGCCTTTTTTACCAGATTAGTTGCTTACTTTTCCTGAGAGAGATGAAGTCCATCCTTGTGTTTCTTGACCTCAATCCCAAGAAAATAATGCAAGTCTCCAAGATCCTTTAGAGCAAAATCTACACTCAAGTCTTTCAACAGTCCCGTGATTGCTTCATTAGATGAGCTTGTCACAATGATGTCATCAACATATATTAGAACAAATACGATGTGTTGGACTTGTTGTAAATGAACAATGAGATGTTAGACTTAGAGGGAAACAAAACTAAGTGTCTGCATTTTGTGATAGATACGAGAGTACCATGCCCTTGGATCTTGCTTCAACCCATATAGTGCTTTTTCAAGTGTACACACATGAGGGAGCACTTTTACCTTCAAACCCAGGAGGTTGTTTCATGTACACTTCCTCTTCCAGAACACCATGAAGAAACGCGTTCTACACATCTAGCTGTCTGAGACTCCAGCCCACGGAAACAGCAATAGACAAAACAAGACGGATGATGGCAGCCGCTACCTCTTGAGCGCTGCGTTGGTTTTCCCTTGAAGAGGAAAGGGTGATGCAGCAAAGTAGTGTAAGTATTTCCCTTAATTTTTGAGAACCAAGGTATCAATCCAGTAGGAGGCCATAAGAAAGTCCCTCGTACCTACACAAACAAATAAGAACCTTGCAACCAACGCGATAAAGGGGTTGTCAATCCCTTCACGACCACTTGCAAAAGTGAGATCTGATAGAGATAAGAAGATAAATATTTTTGGTATTTTTGTTTTATAGATTGAAAAGTAAAGATTGCAAAATAAACGACGAAAGAATAGCTAGTTGACGGAAGATTAATATGATGGAAAATAGACCTGGGGGCCATAGGTTTCACTAGTGGCTTCTCTCAAGATAGCACAAGTATTACGGTGGGTGAACAAATTACTATCGAGCAATTGATAGAAAAGTGCATAATTATGAGAATATCTAGGCATGATCATGTATATAGGCATCACATCCGCGACAAGTAGACCGAAACGATTCTGCATCTACTACTATTACTCCACACATCGACCGCTATCCAGCATGCATCTAGAGTATTAAGTTCATAAAAATAGAGTAACGCATTAGGCAAGATGACATGATGTAGAGGGATAAACTCAAGCATATGATATAAACCCCATCTTTTTATCCTCGATGGCAACAAAACAATACGTATCGGTTCCCCTTCTGTCACTGGGATCGAACACCGCAAGATTGAACCCAAAGCTAAGCACTTATCCCATTACAAGAAAGATCAATCTAGTAGGCCAATCCAAACTGATAATTCGAAGAGACTTGCAAAGATAACAAATCATACATAAAAGAATTCAGAGGAGATTCAAATATTGTTCATAGATAATCATGATCATAAACCCACAATTCATCAGATCTCGACAAACACACCGCAAAAAGAGTTACATCGAATAGATCTCCAAGAAGATCGAGGAGAACTTTGTATTGAGATCCAAAGAGAGAAAAGAAGCCATCTAGCTAATAACTATGGACCCGAAGGTCTAAGGTAAACTACTCACACATCATCGGAGAGGCTATGGTGTTGATGTAGAAGCCCTCCATGATCAATGCCCCCTCCGGCGAAGCGCCGAAAAGGCCTCAAGATGGGATCTCACGGGTACAGAAGGTTGTGGTGGTGGAAATAGGGTTTCGTGGTGCTCTTGGATGTTTTCGGGGTACATAGGTATATATAGGAGGAAGAAGTAGGTCGGTGGAGCTGCGAGGGGCCCACGAGGGTGGGGGGCGCGCCCAGGGGGCCAGGCGCGCCTCCCTACCTCGTGGCGTCCTCGCTTGTTTCTTGACATCCACTCCAAGTCCCCTGGATTGCGTTTGTTCCAAAAATAACTCTCCCGAAGGTTTCATTCTGTTTGGATTCCGTTTGATATTCCTTTTCTGCGAAACACTGAAATAGGCAAAAAACATCAATTTGGGCTGGGCCTCCGGTTAGTAGGTTAGTCCCAAAAATAATATAAAAGTATATAATAAAGCCCATTAAACATCCAAAGCAGATAATATAATAGCATGGAACAATCAAAAATATAGATACGTTGGAGACGTATCAAGCATCTCCAAGCTTAATTCCTGCTCGTCCTCGAGTAGGTAAATGATAAAAACATAATTTTTCATGTGGAATGCTACCTAGCATAACTCTCAATGTAATTTTCTTTATTGTGGCATGAATATTCAAATCCGAAAGATTCAAGATAAAAGTTTAATATTGACATAAAAATAATAATACTTCAAGCATACTAACTAAGCAATTATTTCTTCTCAAAATAACATGGCCAAAGTAAGTTCATCCCTACAAAATGATATAGTTTGGCTATGTCCCATCTTCGTCACACAAATATTTAAATCATGCACAACCCCAGTTTCAGCCAAGCAATTGTTTCATACTTAAGAATTTTCAAACTTTTTCAACTTTCACGCAATACATAAGTGTGAGCCATGGACATAGCACTATGGGTGGAATAGAATATGATGATGGGGTTGTGTGGAGAAGACAAAAAAAGGGAGAAAGTCTCACATTGACGTGGCTAATCAACGGGCTATGGAGATGCCCATCAATTTATGTCAACGCAAGGAGTAGGGTTTGCCATGCAATGGATGCACTAGAGCTATAAATGTATGAAAGCTCAGCAAATGAAACTAAGTGGGTGTGCATCCAACTTGCTTGCTCACGAAGACGTATGGCATTTGAGGAAGCCCATTGTTGGAATATACATGCCAAGTTCAATAATGAAAAATTCCCACTAGTATATGAAAATGGAAAAACAAGAGACTCTCTATCATAAATATCATGGTGCTACTTTGAAGCACAAGTGTGGAAAAAGAGATAGTAGCATTGTCCCCTTTTTATTTCTTTATTTCTTTTTTTATTTTTTTATTGGGACAATGCTCTATGAATGATGATCATCACACTTCTATTTATTTACAACTCATTGATTACAACTCGATACTAGAACAAAATATGACTCTATATGAATGCCTCTGGCGGTGTACCGGGATGGGCAATGAATCAAGAGTTACATGTATGAAATAATATGCATAGTGGCTTTGCCAGAAATACATTGTCAACTACATGATCATGCATCGCAATATGACAATGATGAAGCGTGTCATAATAAATGAAACGATGGAAAGTTGCATGGCAATATATCTCGGAATGGCTATGGAAATGCCGTGATAGGTAGGTATGGCTGTTTTGAGGAAGATATAAGGAGGTTTATGTGTGATAGAGCATATCATATCATGGGGTTGGGATACACCGGCGAAATTTGCACCAACTCTCAAGGTGAGAAAGGGCAATGCACGGTACCGAAGAGGCTAGCAATGATGGAAGGGTGAGAGTGTGTATAATCCATGGACTCAACATTAGTCATAAAGAACTCACATACTTATTGCAAAAATCTACAAGTCATCAAAACCAAGCACTACACGCATGCTCCTAGGGGGGAGGTTGGTAGGAGTTAACCATCGCGCGCCCCCGACCTCCACACAAAGGATGTCACTCAAAGAACACTTCATGTTTCAAATTTGTTACACAACGGTCACCATACGTGCATGCTACGGGACTTGCAAACTTCAACACAAGTATTTCTCAATTTCACAATTACTGAACTAGCACAACTTTGATATCACTATCTCCATATCTCAAAACAATCATCAAGTATCAAACTTCTCATAGTATTCAATGCACTTTATATGATAGTTTTTATTATACCCATCTTGGATGCCTATTATATTAGGACTAATTTTAACCAAAGAAAATTACCATGCTGTTCTAAAAGACTCTCAAAATAATTTAAGTGAAGCATGAGAGATCAATAATTTCTATAAAATAAAACCACCACCGTGCTCTAAAAAGATATAAGCAAAGCACTAGAGCAAAATTACCTAGCTCAAAATATATAAGTGAAGCACATAGAGTATTCTAATAAATTCTGATTCATGTGTGTCTCTCTCAAAAGGTGTGTACAGCAAGGATGATTGTGTTAAACTAAAAAGCAAAGACTCAAATCATACAAGACGCTCCATGCAAAATGCATATCATGTGGTGGATAAAAATATAGCATCAAGTAAAGTTACCGATGGACGAAGACGAAAGAGGGGATGCCTTCCGGGGCATCCCCAAGCTTAGGCTTTTGGTTGTCCTTGAATTTTACCTTGGGGTGCCTTGGGCATCACCAAGCTTAGGCTCTTGCCACTCCTTATTCCACAATCCATCAAATCTTTACCCAAAAACTTGAAAACTTCACAACACAAAACTCAACAGAAAAACTCATAAGCTCCGTTAGCGAAATAAAACAAGCCACCACTTTAAGGTACTGTAATGAACTCATTATTTAATTGTATTGGTGTTAAACCTAATGTATTCCAACTTCTCTATGGTTCTTAACCTCTGATACTATCCATAGATTCATCAAAATAAGCAAACAACACACGAAAAACAGAATCTATCAAAAACAGAACAGTTTGTAGCAATCTGTATCAAACGAAAACTTATGGAACCCAAAAATTCTACCAAATTAGGAAGTACTAGATAATTTTTTTATTGATCTACTTCAAAAAGAATCAACTGAAAATCATGTTTTTGTGAATAATGAAAACTAATCTCGTGCACGCAAAGTTTCTATTTTTTTACAGCAAGATCAAATAACTATCACCGTAGGTTATCCTAAAGGTTTTACTTGGCACAAACACTAATTAAAACACAAAACCACATCTAACAAGAGGCTAGATCAAAAATTTATTACTAAACAGAACCAAAAAGAAAGAAACAAAAATTAAATTGGTTTGCCTCCCAACAAGCGCTATCATTTAACGCCCTTAGCTAGGCATAAAAATAAGGATAGATCTAAGTATCATCATCTTTAGTATGCAATCCATAAGTGGCTCTCATAATAGATTCATAAGGTAATTTAATTTTATTCCTAGGAAAGTGTTCCATGCCTTTCCTTAACGGAAATTGGAATCTAATATTCCCTTCCTTCATATCAATAATTGCACCAATCGTTCTAAGGAAAGGTCTACCAAGAATAATAGGACATGTAGGATTGCAATCTATATCAAGAACAACAAAATCTACGGGCACATAATTCCTATTGGTAACAATAAGAACATCATTAATCCTTCCCATAGGTATCTTAATGGTGGAATCTGCAAGGTGCAAGTTTAAAGAACAATCATCAAAATCACGGAAACCTAACACATCACACAAAGTTTTTGGAATCATGGAAACACTAGCACCCAAATCACATAAAGCAAAGCATTCATGATCTTTAATCTTAATTTTAATAGTAGGTTCCCACTCATCATAAAGTTTTCTAGGGATAGAAACTTCTAATTCAAGCTTTTCTTCATAAGATTGCATCAAAGCATCAACGATATGTTTGGTAAAAGCTTTATTTTGACTATAAGCATGATGAGAATTTAGCACGGATTGCAACAAGGAAATACAATATATTAAAGAACAATTATCATAATTAAATTCCTTGAAATCCAAAATAGTGGGTTCATTGCTATGTGAGTTTTGACCTCTTCAATCCCACTTTTACCAATTTTTGCATCAAGATCTAAAAACTCCGAATCATTGGGACGCCTTTTAACTAAAGTTGACTCATCTCCAGTCCCATCATTATCAAGATTCATATTGGAAAACAAAGATTTAATAGGAGACACGTCAATCACTTTTAGATCTTCATCCCTATTATCATGAAATCTAGAAGAACACGCTTTTACAAAGCAAACTTTCTTAGCACGCATCCTAGCGGTTCTTTCTTTGCATTCATCAATGGAAATTCTCATAGATTTGAGAGACTCATTGATACCATGCTTAGGTGGAATAGATCTAAGTTTCAAAGAGTCAACATCAAGAGAAATTCTATCCACGTTCCTAGCCAATTCATCAACCTTAAGCAAATTTTTTTCAAGCAACACACTGAAATTCTTTTGTGAATTCATAAACTCTTTAACACTAGTCTCAAAATCAGAGGGCAACTTATTAAAATTTCCATAAGAATTGTTATAGGAATTACCATAATTATTAGAGGAATTACTAGGAATCGGCCTAGGATTAAAGTTTCCTTTATACGCGTTATTACCAAAATTGTTCCTACCAACAAAATTCACATCCATAGAATCATTATTATTCTCAATCAAAGTAGACAAAGGCATATCATTAGGATCAATAGGAGCACTCTTATTAGCAAACAACTTCATAAGTTCATCCATCTTTCCACTCAGAACATTGATCTCTTCTATTGCATGAACCTTTTTACTAGTAGATCTTTCGGTGTGCCATTGAGAATAATTAACCATAATATTGTCTAGGAGTTTAGTAGCTTCTCCTAAATTGATTTCCACAAAAGTGCCTCCTGCGGCCGAATCTAAAAGATTTCTAGAAGCAAAATTCAATCCGGCATAAAATTTTTGTATAATCATCCATAAATTCAATCCATGTGTAGGGCAATTACGTATCATCAATTTAATTCTCTCCCAAGCTTGTGCAACATGTTCATGGTCAAGTTGCTTAAAATTCATAATATCATTTCTAAGAGAGATAATCTTAGCGGGAGGAAAATACTTAGAGATAAAAGCATCTTTGCACTTATTCCAAGAATCAATACTATATTTAGGCAAAGACGAAAACCAAGTTTTAGCACGATCTCTAAGAGAAAACGGAAATAGCTTCAATTTAACAATATCATTATCCACATCTTTCTTCTTTTGCATATCACACAAATCAACAAAGTTGTTTAGATAGGTAGCGGCATCTTCACTAGGAAGGCCAGAGAATTGATCTTTCATAACAAGATTCAGCAAAGCAGCATTAATTTCACACGATTCAGCATCAGTAAGAGGAGCAATCGGAGTGCTAAGGAAATCATTGTTGTTGGTATTGGAAAAGTCACACAATTTAGTATTATCTTGAGCCATCGTGACAATCAAGCAATCCAACACACAAGCACACAAGAGGCAAACAAGAACAGAGGCAAACAGAAAAGAGGGCGAATAAAACGGCAAGGGTGGAGTGGGGGAGAGGAAAACGAGAGGCAAATGGCAAATAATGTAATGCGAGGGATGAGAGTTTGTGATGGGTACTTGGTATGTCTTGACTTGTGCGTAGACTCCCCGGCAACGACGCCAGAAATCCTTCTTGCTACCTCTTGAGAACTGCGTTGGTTTTCCCTTGAAGAGGAAAGGGTGATGCAACAAAGTAGCATAAGTATTTCCCTCAGTTTTTGAGAACCAAGGTATCAATCCAGTAGGAGGCCAAACGCAAGTCCCTCGTACCTACACAAACAAATAAGAACCTTGCAACCAATGCGATAAAGGGGTTGTCAATCCCTTCACGGCCACTTGCAAAAGTGAGATCTGATAGAGATAATAAGATAAATATTTTTAGTATTTTTGTTTTATAGATTGAAAAGTAAAGATTGCAAAATAAACGGCAAAAGAAATAGCTAGTTGACGGAAGATTAATATGATGGAAAATAGACCCGGGGGCCATATGTTTCACTAGTGGCTTCTCTGAAGATAGCATAAGTATTACGGTGGGTGAACAAATTACTGTCGAGCAATTGATAGAAAAGTGCATAATTATGAGAATTTCTAGGCATGATCATGTATATAGGCATCACGTCCGCGACAAGTAGACCGAAACGATTCTGCATCTACTACTATTACTCCACACATCGACCGCTATCCAGCATGCATCTAGAGTATTAAGTTCATAAAAACAGAGTAACACATTAGGCAAGATGACATGATGCAGAGGGATAAACTCAAGCATATGATATAAACCCCATCTTTTTATCCTCGATGGCAACAATACAATACGTATCGGTTCCCCTTCTGTCACTGGGATCGAACACCGCAAGATTGAACCCAAAGCTAAGCACTTCTCCCATTGCAAGAAAGATCAATCTAGTAGGCCAAACCAAACTGATAATTTGAAGAGACTTGCAAAGATAACAAATCATACATAAAAGAATTCAGAGGAGATTCAAATATTGTTCATAGATAATCTTGATCATAAACCCACAATTCATCGGATCTCGACAAACATACCGCAAAAATAATTACATCGAATAGATCTCCAAGAAGATCGAGGAGAACTTTGTATTGAGATCCAAAGAGAGAGAAGAAGCCATCTAGCTAATAACTATGGACCCAAAGGTCTGAGGTAAACTACTCACACATCATCGGAGAGGCTATGGTGTTGATGTAGAAGCCCTCCGTGATCAATGCCCCCTCCAGAGGAGCACCGGAAAAGGCTGCAAGATGGGATCTCGCGGGTACAGAAGGTTGCGGCGGTGGAAATAGGGTTTCGTGGTGCTCCTGGATCTTTTCGGGGTACATAGGTATATATAGGAGGAAGAAGTAGGTCGGTGGAGCTGCGAGGGGCCCACGAGGGTGGGGGGCGCGCCCAGGGGGCAGGCGCCCCTCCCTGCCTCGTGGCCTCCTCGCTTGTTTCTTGACATCCACTCCAAGTCCCCTGGATTGCGTTTGTTCCAAAAATAACTCTCCCGAAGATTTCATTCCGTTTGGATTCCGTTTGATATTCCTCTTCCGCAAAACACTGAAATAGGCAAAAAACAGCAATTTGGGCTGGGCCTCCAGTTAGTAGGTTAGTCCCAAAAATAATATAAAAGTATATAATAAAGCCCATTAAACATCCAAAGCAGATAATATAATAGCATGGAACAATCAAAAATTATAGATACGTTGGAGATGTATCAGCAGCTTTTACAACTGGACTAAAAGTGTCCTCATAATCTATGTCATATCATTGTTTAAAGCCTTTTTAATAAGCCTAGCCTTGTAACGGTCAATGGTTCCATCAGATTCCTTCTAATCCGGAATACCCACTTGAAGTCAATTAAAATTTTACCTTGCTGTGGAGGAACCAAGTGCCATGTTTTATTTTTCTTTAGCGCCACGTACTCCTCATTGATGGCTTTCTTCCATTTTTCATCACCAAGTGCTTCTTCAAGTGTATTTGGTCCACCCGGTTCACCTGTAGAACAAGTCATACCGTATTTGGTTATATGTTTGTAACTAACAAGTTGTATTATTCCTTGTTGTAACCGTGTACGCCGTGGCGATGGAGCATCGAGATTTGCGGCCACAGAGAATCCCATGGGCTGAACAGGAGTCCTTACCCCAGCTGGTACCGAGGAGGATTCGCCGGCTGCAGCAGCAGTTTCTTCCCCGCTCCGATCTTCCGTGGCAAATAACAATGGCGAGGCTCATGCAAATTTCGCAGGATACCGAATGAGGGGCCGGCTCATCACTGCCACATGATGGTGAATCAACGCCAGGCCGAGCGCTTGCCGGGCGAGTGGGCGCGCAGGGATCAATGCTGGATCCCGCTCCAGCTCCTGACCCCACACCGGTCGGGCGGTGAGGGAGTCCTGGACTAGGGGGTCCTCGGGCGTCCGGCCTGTTATACATGGGTCGGACTGTTGGGCTGTGAAGATACGAAGACCAAAGACTCTACCCGTGTCCGGATAGGACTCTCCTTGGCGTGGAAGGCAAGCTTGGCAATGAAATATGAAGATTCCTTTCTCTGTAACCGACCTTATGTAACCCTAGACCCCTCCGGTGCCTATATAAACCAGAGGGCTTAGTCCGGATCGGAGGATATATACAATCATAGTCATACATGCTAGAATTCTAGGGTTTAGCCATTACAATCTCGTGGTAGATCAACTCTTGTAATACTCATATTCATCAAGATCAATCAAGCAGGAAGTAGGGTATTACCTTCATAGAGAGGGCCCGAACCTAGGTAAACATTGTGTCCCCCGTCTCCTATTACCATCGATCCTAGACGCACAGTTCAGGACCCCCTACCCGAGTTCCGCCGGTTGTGCAACCGACATTGGTGCTTGCATTGAGAGTTCCGTTGTGCCGTCATCAAGAGGTTTGATGGCTCCTTTGATCATCTACAATGATGCTATCCAAGGGGAAGTCTTCCTTCCTAGACAGATCTTCGTATTCCGTGGCTGCGCACTGCGGGCCAACTCGCTTGGCCATTTGGAGCAGATTGAAAGCTACGCCCTTGGCCATCAGGTCAGATTTGGGAGCTTGAATTGTGTCGCGGACATCCGCGGAGACTTGATCTTCGACGGATTCGAGACCGCGGCAGCCGTTCCCCGCCACCATGATGAACATGGCGTAAATCTGTCATTGGACCACACCCAGGAGATAGCACCTGTAACTGCTCTGGCCTTAGATCCGGAACAGATCGCGCCGTCCGACGACGGGAAGCTCAACCTCGCCACGGATGTCGCAGTCCCAGCGGCGTCAGAGCCGCACACAGACCCAACCTTGAGTGGAGTCTGTGTCATCGGAGCCCCGGACTCGTCTCCGGCTACAGATTCCAAATTATGCGCGTCCACATGTGTCGAGCTCGATCGGTCATCGATTGTCGAATTCAGCTCTGCAGACATCTTCCAGCACTCGTCCTTGGGTGATGTGCTAAACTCATTAAAAAGTCTATCCTTAGTGGGGGACTCACAACCGAATTATATCTGGTTCGAACTGGAGGCTGATGACGGAGAGTTTCGTTTCCCACCCACCGCCCACTTCATAGCCACTGTCGAGGACTTAACCGACATGCTTGATTACAGCTCCGAAGACATCGACGACATGGATGACGATGCAAGAGAAGAAGAGGTCCAAAATCCGTCGTTTACCGGACATTGGATGACCACTTCCTTGTACGACGTATACATGGTGGATACACCAAAAGGGAATATTGGCAATGACAAGGAAGATCCAGTTGAGGATAAACCTCCTGGGGCACAACCAAAGCACTGGCGTCAGCGGCGCCGCTCTAAATCATGCCTTAGCAAAGATAGCAACACCGGCACAGGAGACGACAACACTCCGGACGGTGCCGAAGACATAGAAGACCCCGACGAACAAACTGCCGAACATGACAACTGGGAAGATGGGCAAGTTAGCCCTGATGAATAGGCCATAGACGAAAACTCGGAGGCCAGTAGTTATCATCCGCTCTCTAAGGAGGAGGTGAGCCTCAGCAACGAGGACTTTATCATGCCTGAGGAACCCCTCGAGCAGGAGCGCTTTAAGCTCCAGCTAATAGCCACTGCAAGGAGCCTGAAAAAGAAGCAGCAACAGCTTCAAGCTGATCAAGATCTGCTCAACGATAGATGGACCGATGTCCTGGCAGCCGAAGAATACGGCCTTAAGCGGCCAGCCAAAAGTTACCCGCAGCGTAAATTGCTACCTCAGTTTGATGATGAGGCGTTGGAGCCCATACCATCATTGTGCAATGCGGCTGACCGACCACCACGTGGTCGGGACAAGGCGGCAACTCAAGACGAACACCAGCCCGCTCCACCTCACCGCAAAGGCAGAGATAAAACAGCCCGGAGACATACCTACGACCTGTGGCAAAAACTGGACAATAATGCAGGACATACTAGATCGATCTACGGATCGCGAGGACGTGCCCCGACACGTGACGACGGCTACCTATTCGGACGTGACAAGCCTAGTCACGCCCGGGCCAAAAACCGCAGACGGACTCCATCAGAGCTATGTCGCGATGTGGCCCAATATAGAGGTGCTGCACACCCTCTTTGCTTCACTGACGAAGTAATGAACCATGAATTCCCGACAGGGTTTAAACCCGTAAACATCGAATCATATGATGGGACAACAGACCCTGCGGTATGGATCAAGGATTTTCTCCTCCATATTCATATGGCCCGTGGTGATGATCTCCACGCCATCAAATATCTCTACTTTCCGCCCCTCCTTTCCTCATTGAACCACGTCCTAGATTCTTGCTCCAGCCCACCGTACCCTTCTTTCCTCTTTGAACCAAGACCTAGATTCGACTACGGATCGAAAAAAGATCCACATGCAGCTAGAGCAACGACGGTTTCAAAGAAACTTATACCTTAGGGTCGTCGGGATGTGGCAAGGCATGTGGCGGGAGGCCGGATCTGCCCACACTACATACGGCAGCGAGGAAGAAGGGCTCGGTGGCCCCCCCGCACAGGCGCTGGGCGAAAGAGAACAGCGCAGACGGCAGTGGATTGCCTCCCTCGCCGAAGGCGATAGAGTGAACGCTGCACCTCCTCCCCTTCCCGGTGCGACGGGATACGGACGCCTCCTTCACCAGCTGTGAGGGGGGAGAGAGAGACAAGAGGCCAACGTAGTCTTGTTTAGATCTAGTGAAGAGAGGGTGAGAGACTGTGAATATAGCAAACCCTAGCAAATGAACGTTGAGCCTCCAGCGTGTAACATATATGTAGTGCGGCGAGCGTGTGGAGAGTGCAAACCCTAGCGAACAAGCGCTGAGGCTCCCGCTTATATATATATATATACTACTGTAGTACGGACTGAGCTCTGGTGCCTTCACTGCACCCGCTTTTGGCTGTATGACAGGTGAGCCAGCCACATTTTGGGCCCACCTGTCATAAATCCAAAGGCACGTGCACTAAGTCAATGAAGCTGCGTTCATATAGTACTCTCGTGTATACGACTAATATATAGTGGAGTGGTTTTCTTATTCTCTCCATAACAATCGTTTTAAATTGTGTAAGTATGAAACGAAACTCTTTATTTAATGTACAGTGAAGAAAACTAGTACTACTTCCGATGAACTAACAATCCACGCCCACGCGTCCTGGTCGCACTTCCTGTCCTTCACGTGTGGTACACTACCCTCCCTTAAGTGAACAACCACACATGCGCCAAATTATCGGAAACATGTGAGAGTGTGTACAAATAAAGAATTTTAATTTCAATTATCGAAAAGGTTTGAGAGTATTACAAAGTTTGACTTCAGTCAAATCTAATATGCGGAGTAAATAAAAATGGAGGGCTACTACGTCCATCCAGGTTTTTAGTCCACACCATTTTTTAAATCAAAGTTAATAGCTGGACAAATAAAATTATAGGGGAGCTGGAGACAAAGTTGTGAGAAGGCTTAGAAATCAATACAAAACTTATGCTCTTAGTACCAACGTCAATCCTTCTTCGAGGAAACATTGGGTTCATAGCCAATTGTGTGATAAAATTGCACCAACGTGAAGGACGACTGCTTCTCCAACGCAACCAAGGTGAACTGATGAAGGATACCATCTTTGTGCGTAACAAGCAAAGAGCACTAATGGAAGACAGCTTGTTTTTCATTGAAAATAGATCAGCTTCACCAGCTGACGCAACCATGAGGTGCAACCATGAGCATCGATAGGTCATCATGGTGATGCATCATCCATTTGGCATCAAGTTTGGGTGAGACACCTATGAAGTTCGACAAATCCTCACTATGGTCTGTTTCTTCTCAGTAATCAAGCTCGAGGAAGGAAGAACAACGTGGCAGAGGACAGTGAGGCGGAACAACAATGGCCATCCAATTTTGTGCAGTTCCACTAAAATTGGGGAAGACATGCCCGGGTATGGAGACACACATCGCTGTTTCCAAAAATATAAAAAGGGTTAGCAACGATGTCTCAATTGTTAATAAGAATTAATGAAAAGTACACCAACAAACAAAAGCATCATAATTATCTTGATGGGAACTAAACCAGGATACCCGAGAAAAAAAACATTTCTTCATTTAACCAGTGATAGTACTACCACCATATGGACAATGACCGCACAACCACCATGTACTTTTTGTCGAAACAACATGTATACCTCCACCGAGGCATAAATCAAGACAACTATTCAAGTGTCATTTTCTCTATAATAGTACTAGTAGGTGATGTTGGACCAGCCGACGATCCCTAGCTACTATGCATGGGGAGCTGGGGAGTAGTCGCATAGAAGAAAACCCGCACGCAGCAACCTGGGGAGCTGGACCAGTACAAGAAGTTATACCTCAGGTGGGTGAGATGTTGTTTAGGCGGGCGGGCGGGATCTGCCCACACGACGGCAGCAAACAAGGGCGCGGAGGATCTTTGTCCGCGCCAGCGCCGACTCCAAGGGGACGGTGCGCATCGGCTTCCTCCGTCGCCGCCGGTGACAACGTCAATGCTGCACCTCCTCACCTCCCGCAGTGGACGGGATTCGGCCGGATCTGTGACCACCGGTGAGGAGAGAGATAGAGTGGACACTGTCAACTTGTTTTGATATGGAGAGGGTGAGAGAGCGAGATGCGAGAAACTCTATCAAACAAGAGGCTATAATGGAGTAAAAAAATCTCTCCATAGCAGTGGTTTTAAATAGAATACACGCGTTCCCGAAAAAAAGAAACGAAAACTGGCGGACAATTTTTTAAGGGTCTGTCTAGGACACATCTAGATGTGACATAGTTATGTCACATCTAAGTTGATGTCCACTCTGTTTGTGGTCTATTTTTTTCCTAGTTTTTTTTATTTCTTGTTGCTACATTATATACTTGTGGGAGCTTAGATGTGATATCCTTAAATAACATCTAGATGTGAATTAGACAAACTGATTTTCTAACATACCAAGAAAGAAAACTCGATCAAAAACATGCCCCCGCTTCCAGGTCGCGAGAGTCGTCGCGCACACACACATAGACATAGACATGCATATCTGTGTTTACATAAAATTCCATTTCCATCTCCATCTCCAATCATATTTGTCCAACTAGCACATTATTTACGTTGTTAATTATATACGCAGCAATATTAACGTACATCATCTCTTGTTTGCGCACGTCTGAACCACTGCCACGGCCGGTCCTGACCAACTCGAACCCTCTTCATCACCCGCGCGTGCTTCCTGCCCGAAACGGTCAGTGCCGCATTCATGCCCGGCCAGAGCGGACGGAACCTCTCACTGGCACCGGCATTGAAGCGGCGCGCCAGCCGAGAGAGCATCGCCCGCGCCGCTTCCGGGTGCACGCGGCTGCTCCGCGTTCAAAGGTCGCAATAGCCGGCTACAACATGCATGTAAAAAGTTCTTCGGAGTTTGTGCTACAGCTAGCTGTCCTCCCCCAACTCGTCAATCTCTTCCAGTAGTGCTAGTATTCCATGGCACCATCCATCAACAAGCAAGCGGGAAAGTTATCGTATACTCGGTTTGCGGTGAG
Organism: Triticum aestivum; assembly: GCF_018294505.1. Lineage (NCBI taxonomy): Eukaryota > Viridiplantae > Streptophyta > Magnoliopsida > Poales > Poaceae > Triticum > Triticum aestivum. The sequence goes on from NC_057801.1 coordinate 184,198,200, forward strand.
TGGCATGCCGAGCGATCGTGTGGGGTTGAGCCGTGGAGGAGGGTGAGACACGAACACGACAACCGTGATTTAAACGTTGGTTTTGCTCGATGGCGCGATCCAACGAAACGAAACATTGGTTTCTCTCCGTTTCCATTTTTTCTCCGGAAAAACGGAAACTTTCCACTCCATTTTCATTCCTATTCCAAGGTTGCCCCGTTACAACATTCCATTGAATACAAAGGAAAACTAACACGCATGCTGATGCATCTCAATGATTCACAGATCATAGCCAATATTTACTTCACAACTAAAGAAAAAAGTTGTGAGAGCGTGTACGAAAGAAAAACTACTGACGGGGTCACTACAACTTAAACCCTAAACCCTAAACATGATTTAATTTCCTGGCCAGGTAGAACATGTCGAAGGAAAGACGGCTGGCACCCTCGGATCATACGATGCTTTTGTGTAGTTCCACTAAAATTGACCTGAGCATCTCTGATGGCAAAGATATTGAAGAAGTGTGATTAGAATAATAGTACTGGCACTAGTGTATGAGACATAAACTCATCACAAGTAGAAGCCGGTAGAAGTAGAGAAAGATCGACATGGAGATGGAGCTACGGCAGTGAAGCAAGCCGGCTCCAAAAGGAAGATGGACTACCTGGGACGTCGGGCTGTAGCTAGAAGGGCGGTTGGGACGCGGCATCGGTCCATACCGCGGTGACCCCTAATTGGGATGCACCGACTGTGAGTTTTCTCCCTTGCCGATGTCAACCGCGTCTACGCAGAATATTGTTCCCTTCCCCCAGCAGCGGGATCAGACCCGTCGTTCTATGCTTGTGAAGAGAGCAACCTAAGCAAGCAGGCTTGTAGCTTAGGCTCCTGCTAGTGTATATATAGTGGTTTTCTTTTTCTCTCCATATCAACCATTTTATATTGCATACGTGTCATTCAAGAGTGAAATGATGGTTGCTTCTTCCGACTAACTTACTGTGTGATTTGACTGCTCCTTAGTGGCCCCTACACGTGTTGGGGAACGTAGTAATTTCAAAAAATTTCCTACGCACATGCAAGGTCATGGTGATGGCATAGCAACGAGAGGGGAGAGTGCTGTCTACGTACCCTCGTAGACCGTTAAGCGGAAGCGTTATAACAACGCGGTTGATGTAGTCGTACGTCTTCACGAATCGACCGATCCAAGCACCGAACGTACGGCACCTCCGTGTTCAGCACACGTTCAGCTCGATGACGTTCCCCGGGCTCCAATCCAGCGAAGCGTCAGGGATGAGTTCCGTCAGCATGACGGCGTGGTGACGATGATGATGTTCTACCGGCGCAGGGCTTCGCCTAAACTCCGCGATGATATGACCGAGGTGGATTATGGTGGAGGGGGCACCGCACACGGCTAAGGAACGATCCGTAGATCAACTTGTGAGTCTCTAGGGTGCCCCCCTGCCCCCGTATATAAAGGAGCAAGGGGGGAGGCCGGCCGGCCCTTGGGGCGCACCAAGGAGGGGGGAGTCCTCCTCCTAGTGGGAGTAGGACTCCCCTTTCCTAGTCCAACTAGGAAGGAGGAGGGGGGAAGGAAAGAGAGGAAGAGGGAGAGGGAAAGAGGGGCCGCGCCCCCCTCCCCTAGTCCAATTCGGACTCCCCTTGGGAGGGGGCGCGCCACCTCCTGGGCTGCTGCCCTCTCTCTCCCCTCAGGCCCACTAAGGCCCAATACTTCCTCGGGGGTTCTGGTAACCCCTCCGGCACTCCGGTTTTCTCCGAAATCACCCGGAACACTTTCGATGTCCGAATATAATCGTCCAATATATCAATCTTTATGTCTCGACCATTTCGAGACTCCTCGTCATGTCCGTGATCACATACGGGACTCCGAACAAACTTCGGTACATCAAAACTTATAAACTCATAATAAAACTGTCATCGTAACGTTAAGCGTGCGGACCCTACGGGTTCGAGAACTATGTAGACATGACCTAGAACTATTCTCGGTCAATAACCAATAGCAGAACCTAGATGTTCATATTGGTTCCCACATATTCTACGAAGATCTTTATCGGTCAAACCGCATAACAACATACGTTGTTCCCTTTGTCATCGGTCTGTTACTTGCCCGAGATTCGATCGTCGGTATCCAATACCTAGTTCAATCTCATTACTGGCAAGTATCTTTACTCGTTCTGTAATACATCATCTCATAACTAACTCATTAGTTACAATGCTTGCAAGGCTTAGGTGATGAGTATTACCGAGAGGGCCCAGAGATACCTCTCCGACAATCGGAGTGACAAAACCTAATCTCGAATTATGCCAACTCAACAAGTACCTTCGGAGACACCTGTAGAGCACCTTTATAATCACCTAGTTACGTTGTGACGTTTGGTAGCACACAAAGTGTTCCTCCGGTAAACGGGAGTTGCACGATCTCATAGTTGCAGGAACTTTGTATAAGTCATGAAGAAAGCAATAGCAACCTACTAAACGATCAAGTGCTAAGCTAATGGAATGGGTCAAGTCAATCACATCATTCTCCTAATGATGTGATCCCATTAATCAAATGACAACACATGCCCATGGTTAGGAAACATAACCATCTTTGATCAATGAGCTAGTTCAAGTAGAGGCATACTAGTGACACTATGTTTGTCTATGTATTCACACATGTATCGTGTTTCCGGTTAATACAATTCTAGCATGAATAATAAACATTTATCATGATATGAGGAAATAAATAATAACTTTATTATTGCCTCTAGGGCATATTTCCTTCAGTCTCCCACTTGCACTAGAGTCAATAATCTAGTTCACATCGCCATGTGATTTAACATCAATATTCATATCTGTATATGATTAACACCCATTGTTCACATCGTTATGTGACCAACACCCAAAGGGTTTACTAGAGTCAATAATCTAGTTCACATTGCTATGTGATTAACACCCAAAGAGTACTAAGGTGTGATCATGTTTAGCTCGTGAGAGAAGCTTAGTCAACGGGTCTGTCACATTCAGAGCCGTATGTACTTTGCAAATATTCTATGTCTACAATGCTCTGTGCGGAGCTACTCTAGCTAATTGTTCCCACTTTCAATATGTATCCAGATTGAGACTTAGAGTCATCTGGATCGGTGTGAAAGCTTGCACCGATGTAACTCTTTACGACGGGCTCTTTTATCACCTCCATAATCGAGAAATATTTCCTTAGTCCTCACTAAGGATATTCTTGATCAATGTCCAGTGATCTACTCCTAGATCACTATTCTACTCTCTTGCCAATTCAGAGCAAGGTATACAATAGGTTTGGTACATAGCATACTTTATAGAACCTATGACTGAGGCATAGGGAATGACTTTCATTTTCTTTTCTATTTTCTGCCGTGGTCGGGATTTGAGTCTTACTCAATTTCACACCTTTGCAACACAGGCAAGAACTCTTTCTTTGATTGTTCCATCTTGAACTATTTCAAAATCTTGCCAAGGTATGTACTCATTGAAAATCTTATCAAGCGTCTTGATCTATCTCAATAGATCTTGATGCTCAATATGTAAGTAGCTTTTACTGAGGTCTTTCTTTTAAAGAACTCCTTTAAAACACTCCTTTATGCTTTGCAGAATAATTCTACATTATTTCCAATCAACAATATGTCATTCACATATACTTATCAGAAATGTTGTAGTGCTCCCACTCACTTTCTTGTAAATACAGGCCTTTCCAAAAGTCTATATAAAACCATATGCTTTGATCAACTCATCAAAGCGTATATTCCAACTCCGAGATGCTTGCACCAGTCCATTGATGAATTGCTGGAGCTTGCACACTTTGTTAGCATCTTTAGGATTGACAAAACCTTTCTGGTTGCATCATATACAACTCTTCTTTAATAAATCCATTAAGGAATGTAGTTTTGACATCCATTTGCCAGATTTCATAAAATCTGGTAATTGCTAACATGATTCAGACAGACTTAAGCTTCAATACAAGTGAGAAAATCTCATCGTATTCAACACCTTAAACTTGTTGAAAACCTTTCGCAACAAGTCGAGCTTAGTAGATAGTAACACTACTATCAGTGTCCGTCTTCTTCTTGAAGATCCATTTATTTAACATGGCTTGCTGATCATCGAGCAAGTCAATCAAAGTCCATACTTTGTTCTCATACATGGATCATATCTCAGATTTTATGGCCTCAAGCCATTTTGTGGAATCTGGGCTCATCATCACTTCCTCATAGTTCGTAGGTTCATCATGGTCTAGTAACATGACTTCCAGAACATGATTACCGTACCACTCTGGTGCGTATCTTACTCTGGAAGACCTACGAGGCTTGGTAGCAACTTGATCTGAAGTTTCATGATCATCATCATTAACTTCCTCACTAATTGGTGTAGGAATCACATGAACTGATTTCTGTGATGAACTACTTTCCAATAAGGGAGAAGGTACAATTACCTCATCAAGTTCTACTTTCCTCCCACTCACTTCTTTCGAGAGAAACTTCTTCTCTAGAAAGGATCCATCTTAGCAACGAATAACTTGCCTTCGGATCTGTGATAGAAGGTGTACCCAATAGTTCCTTTGGGTATTCTATGAAGACGCACTTCTCCGATTTGGGTTCGAGCTTATCAGGTTGAAACTTTTTCACATAAGCATCGCAGCCCCAAAATTTAAGAAACGACAGCTTAGGTTTACTGCTAAACCACAGTTCATATGGTGTCGTATCAACAGATTTAGATGGTGCCCTTTTAACGTGAATGCAGCAATCTCTAATGCATAACCCCAAAATGATGGTGGTAAATCAGTAAGAGACATCATAGATTGCACCATATCCAATAAAGTGCGGTTACGACATTCGGACACACCATAACATTGTGGTGTTCCAGGTGGCGTGAGCCGTGAAACTATTTCACATTGTTTTAATTGAAGACCAAACTCGTAACTCAAATATTCGTCTCCGCGATCAGATCACAGAAACTTTATTTTCTTGTTACGATGATTTTTCCACTTCACTCTGAAATTCTTTGAACCTTTCAACTATTTTAGACTTATGTTTCATGAAGTAGATATACCCATATCTGCTCAAATCATCTTGTGAAGGTCAGAAAATAACGATACTTGCCACGAGCATCAATACTCATTGGATCGCATACATCGGTATGTATTATTTCCAACAAGCTAGTAGCTCGTTCCATTGTTCCGGAGAACGGAGTTTTAGTCATCTTGCCCAAAAGGCACGGTTCGCAAGCATCAAATGATTCATAACCAAGTGATTCCAAAAATCCATCTTTATGGAGTTTCTTCATGCGCTTTACACCGATATGACCCAAACGGCAGTGCCACAAATAAGTTGCACTATCATTATTAACTTTGCATCTTTTGGCATCAATATTATGAATATGTGTATCATCACAATCGAGATCCAACAAACTATTTTCATTGGGTGTATGACCATTGAAGGTTTTATTCATGTAAACAGAACAACAATTATTCTCTGATTTTAAATGAATAACCATATTGCAATAAACATGATCAAATCATATTCATGCTCAATGCAAACGCCAAATAACATTTATTTAGGTTTAACACTAATCCCGAAAGTATAGGGAGTATGCGATGATGATCATATCAATCTTGGAACTACTTCCAACACTCATCGTCACTTCCCCTTCAACTAGTCTCTGTTTATTCTGTAACTCCTGTTTCGAGTTACTAATCTTAGCAACCGAACAAGTATCAAATACTCAGGGGCTACTATAAACACTAGCAAGGCACACATTAATAACCTGTATATCAAATATACCCTTGTTCACTTTGCCATCCTTCTTATCTACCAAATATTCAGGGCATTTCCGCTTCCAGTGACTATTTCCTTTGCAGTGTAAGCACTCAGTTTCAGGCTATGGTCCAGCTTTGGGCTTCTTCACAGGAGTGTCAACTTGCTTGTCTTTCCACTTGAAGTTCCCTTTCTTTCCCTTTGCCCTTATCTTGAAACTAGCGGTCTTGTCAATCATCAACACTTGATGCTCTTTCTTGATTTCTACCTTCGTCGATTTCAACATCACGAAGAGCTCGGGAATTGTTTTTGTCATCCCTTGCATACTATAGTTCATCATGAAGTTCTAGTAACTTAGTGATGGTGACTAGAGAATTATATCAATCACTATCTTATCTGGAAGATTAACTCCCACTTGATTCAAGCGATTGAAGTACCCAGACAATCTGAGCACATGCTCACTAGTTGAGCGATTCTCCTCCATCTTTTAGCTATAGAACTTGTTGGAGACTTCATATCTCTCAACTAGGGTATTTGCTTGAAATATTAACTTCAATATCTGGAACATCTTATATGGTCCATGACGTTCAAAACGTCTTTGAAGTCCCGATTCTAAGCCGTTAAGCATGGTGCACTAAACTATCAAGTAGTCATCATATTGAGCTAGCCAGACGTTCATAACGTCTACATCTGCTCCTGCAATAGGTCTGTCACCTAGCGGTGCATTAAGGACATAATACTTCTGTGCAGCAATGAGGATAAACCTCAGATCACGGATCCAATCCGCATCATTGCTACTAACATCTTTCAACACAGTTTTCTCTATGAACATATCAAAATAAACATATGAAAGCAACAACGCAAGCTATTGATCTACAACATAATTTGCAAAATACTACCAGGACTAAGTTCATGATAAATTTAAGTTCAATTAATCATATTACTTAAGAACTCCCACTTAGACAGACATCTCTCTAGTCATCTAAGTGATCACGTGATCCAAATCAACTAAACCATAACCGATCATCACGTGAGATGGAGTAGTTTTCAATGGTGAACATCACTATGTTGATCATATCTACTATATGATTCACGCTCGACCTTTCGGTCTCCGTGCTCCGAGGCCATATCTGCATATGCTAGGCTCGTCAAGTTTAACCTGAGTATTCTGCGTGTGCAAAACTGGCTTGCACCCGTTGTAGATGGACGTAGAGCTTATCATACCCGATCATCACGTGGTGTCTGGGCACGACGAACTTTGGCAACGGTGCATACTCAGGGAGAACACTTCTTGATAATTTTTTAGTGAGAGATCATCTTAAAATGCTACCGTCAAACTAAGCAAAATAAGATGTATAAAAGATAAACATCATATGCAATCAAAATATGTGACATGATATGGCCATGATCATCTTGCGCCTTTGATCTCCATCTCCAAAGTACTGTCATGATCTCTATCGTCACCGGCACGACACCATGATCTTCATCATCTTGATCTATATCAATGTGTCATCATGTGGTCGTCTCGCCAACTATTGCTCTTGCAACTATTGCTATCGCATAGCGATAAAGTAAAGCAATTATTTGGTGCTTGCATCTTATGCAACAAAGAGACAACCATAGGGATTCTGCCAGTTGCCGATAACTTTAACAAAAACATGATCATCTCATACAACAATTTATATCTCATCACGTCTTGACCATATCACATCACAACATGCCCTGCAAAAACAAGTTAGACATCCTCAACTTTGTTGTTGCAAATTTTATGTGGCTGCTACGGGCTTAGCAAGAACCGTTCTTACCTACGCATCAAAAACCACAATGATAGTTTGTCAAGTTAGTGCTATTTTAACCTTTGCAAGGACTGGGCGTAGCCACACTCGGTTCAACTAAAGTTGGAGAAACAGACACCCGCTAGTCACCTGTGTGCGAAGTACGGCGGTAAAACCAGTCTCGCATAAGCGTACGCGTAATGTCGGTCCGGGCCGCTTCATCCAACAATACCGCTGAACCAAAGTATGACATGCTGGTAAGCAGTATGACTTGTATCGCCCACAACTCACTTGTGTTCTACTCGTGCATATAACATCAACGCATAAAACCTAGGCTTGGATGCCACTGTTGGGGAACGTAGTAATTTCAAAAAATTTCCTACGCACACACAAGATCATGGTGATGGCATAGCAAAAGAGGGGAGAGTGCTGTCTATGTACCCTCGTAGACCGTTAAGCGGAAGCATTATAACAACGCGGTTGATGTAGTCGTACGTCTTCACGAATCGACCGATCCAAGCACCGAACGTACGGCACCTCCGTGTTCAGCACACGTTCAGCTCAATGACGTTCCCCGGGCTCCAATCCAGCGAAGCGTCGGGGATGAGTTCCGTCAGCACGACGGTGTGGTGACGATGATGATGTTCTACCGGCGCAGGGCTTCGCCTAAACTCCGCGACGATATGACCGAGGTGGATTATGGTGGAGGGGGGCACCGCACACGGCTAAGGAACGATCCGTAGATCAACTTGTGTGTCTCTGGGGTGCCCCCTGCCCCCGTATATGAAGGAGCAAGGGGGAAGGCCGGCTGGCCCTTGGGGCGCGCCAAGGAGGGGGGAGTCCTCCTCCTAGTGGGAGTAGGACTCCCCTTTCCTAGTCCAACTAGGAAGGAGGAAGGGGGAAGGAAAGAGGGGAAGAGGGAGAGGGAAAGAGGGGCCGCGCCCCCTTCCCCTAGTCCAATTCGGACTCCCCTTGGGAGGGGGCATGCCACCTCCTGGGCTGCTACCCTCTCTCTCCCCTCAGGCCCACTAAGGCCCAATACTTCCCCGGGGGGTTCAAGTAACCCCTCCGGCACTCCGGTTTTCTCCGAAATCACCCAGAACACTTCCGGTGTCCGAATATAGTCGTCCAATATATCAATCTTTATGTCTCGACCATTTCGAGACTCCTCGTCATGTCCGTGATCACATCCGGGACTCCGAACAAACTTCGGTACATCAAAACTTATAAACTCATAATAAAACTGTCATCGTAACGTTAAGCGTGCGGACCCTACGGGTTCGAGAACTATGTAGACATGAACTAGAACTATTCTCGGTCAATAACCAATAGCGGAACCTGGATGTTCATATTGATTCCCACATATTCTACGAAGATCTTTATCGGTCAAACCGCATAACAACATACGTTGTTCCCTTTGTCATCGGTATGTTACTTGCCCGAGATTCGATCGTCGGTATCCAATACCTAGTTCAATCTCGTTACTGGCAAGTCTCTTTACTCGTTCCGTAATACATCATCTCATAACTAACTCATTAGTTACAATGCTTGCAAGGCTTAGGTGATGAGTATTACCGAGAGGGCCCAGAGATACCTCTCCGACAATCGGAGTGACAAAACCTAATCTCGAATTATGCCAACTCAACATGTACCTTCGGAGACACCTGTAGAGCACCTTTATAATCACCCAGTTACCTTGTGACGTTTGGTAGCACACAAAGTGTTCCTCCGGTAAACGGGAGTTCCACGATCTCATAGTTGCAGGAACTTTGTATAAGTCATGAAGAAAGCAATAGCAACATACTAAACGATCAAGTGCTAAGCTAATGGAATGGGTCAAGTCAATCACATCATTCTCCTAATGATGTGATCCCATTAATCAAATGACAACACATGCCCATGGTTAGGAAACATAACCATCTTTGATCAATGAGCTAGTTCAAGTAGAGGCATACTAGTGACACTATGTTTGTCTATGTATTCACACATGCATCATGTTTCCAGTTAATACAATTCTAGCATGAATAATAAACATTTATCATGATATGAGGAAATAAATAATAACTTTATTATTGCCTCTACGGCATATTTCCTTCAACACGTACTCCCCCTACGTGTATGCAACAGTCACACGTACACATGGATGCAAAAACGTGCGCGACGCCCTAATGCATGCATGTTCGAGCACACGACGGAACACACACAGTCACGCTCAAGTGCTCAACCTACACATGCATGCACACACATACTCAGTCAGGGTGAGCTAGTGACCGTATAAACACCGGAAAATATATATATTGAGCACAATGAGCGTATTATGAAGTCCACTGACCATATTTTTACAAATATACAATAACAAATAGTGTATTTATCTCGTTTGAAATTAAGCCATATTAACCGGAGAGGAGGCAGTATGGACTAGTATTACTTTGATGTGTCCTGTCAACTTGCCGAATGAGGAGAAGGTTGCAGGACGGGAGAAGCTTGCGCGCGGTGGCTCGCAGGACAAGGAGAAACTTTTGACTAATGCAAGCTCTCCCTCGCTCAGGCGGTGGACGTGCAACAGTTAATTCAGTGACAGATTGCTAGAAGCATACACTATACTACTAGTGCTATTATTGTTCGACTTCCCGAATAGGCGAACAGCCAAGTGCAAAGTTTGCTAGTACTACTACTATTGTATATAAAGGTACGTACTATACTAGTACTAGGAACCGAATGGAGGAGCGTCTGCACTCTTATTATAATTTTAAAATGTTATAAAGCAATCTTCAACACATTTGGTTCTCTTCGAGGGTTCTCGCATGTGATAATGGAAGTTGATTGCATGGAACACTCGCCACAATTCTCGCTTAATTCTGGCTCATATCCTGTTACACATAGTAGCGCTCGGTAATATTTCCTCTTTTTTTGTTATTCAGCATGTAAACAGGTCAACAAACCTTGCGGCGCATCTTCGTGTGAACCGTGCTTGCTGCACTTTGAATGTGGCCGAGAGCTGGCTTGATGAAACACCTCGCTTCCTACTTCTTTTTTTGCGGGGTACCTCGCTTCCTAGTGACCAGTGTCTTGGCTGATCGTCCTAAGAATGCTTATATATGAATAAAGCTCTCTCATTTACCCGCAAAAAAGATTAAGCCATATTAACCGGAAAGGAGGGAGTATGGAGTAGCACTACTTTTTGGTGTGTCCCGTCAACTCGCAGAACGAGGAGAAGCTTGCAGGACAAGGTGAAGCTCGCTTACGCCTTTTGACTAATGCAACCTACCCTCGATGGACATGCATTAGTCCATTCGGTGCCAGATTGTCAGAGGCATACACTGTAGTACCCAACATGCGGAGTACCATCATTGTTCGACTTCACGAAGAGGCGAAGAGCCAAGTGCAGTAGTACGAGTAGTACTACTACTAGAACCGCATGGTGGAGCGTCTGTACTCTTATTTTTTTATCTCTGGTAAAGTACATGTTTATTCCGGAGAAGGGCGGAAAACGGCAGCCCAACATGTAATGAATGATATCGATCAACCAACCATGCTCGAATATATCTTGGCCTCCGTGCGAGCCAGTCTGTGTGTTCTCGCTCCTCGTATCTCTCAAGGAACGGTGGGTTGGCTCTTTGCCATCAATTGAGATCGGTTTGCTCACACTCCTGTCCCACATGTCAGTGATATGCCAAGAGGAGGTGCGTTGACCGAATGGCCATATGCGTACTTGGTTTTGCACGTTCATACTACTCCTCCCTCCGTCACAGTTTACAGGGCGCGCTTCATTATGATGCATTTCTCTCAATGCATTTCCACCACCAGAGAGACTTTAGACGCGTTTGGTTTAATGCTCAATTAATTAGGGCATGGTAACTGCAATCAAGTCCACAATTTTCTCTCCATGTACTGTACTACTACAGAGTGGAGTAAGTGCATGCATGTGTGTACCAGGGGTGGAAGCACTATATGCATGTGTGTACGCATTATTCCCTCTAGTAATAGACGACATGCTATAACTACCAATACTATTTTTCAGGCCGATCGCTAGTCACCTTGGTCCCACATATTTTTTTCTTTTTTCTGAAGCGCGCTGTATAAACAGTGACAGATGGAGTAGTATGAGCGGATTCAAAGAAGAGCGTATTGATGGTTGCTTCTTCAGAGCAACTTACAGTGGGAAAGGTGGGGCTTATGATTTGACTACTCATTACTCCATATTAATGCGGTCCAACGACCGGGCTGAGTCTCCCGTGCGGTTGTGCACTACCCCCTCGGTTCTTAAATATACTCCGGAGTATTTGTCTTTCTAGAGATTTCAACAAGTGACTACTCAAATATTTGTCTTTTTAGAGATTTCAAATGGACTGGCACATACAGATGTATATAGACATATTTTAGAGTGTATATTCACTCATTTTGCTCTGTATGTAGTCACTTGTTGAAATCTCTAGAAAGACGAATAGAATATTTAGGAACGGAGGGAGTACACATACAAAGCAAAATGAGTGAATCTACACTCTAAAATATGCCCGTTTGAAATTTGTAAAAAGGCAAATATTTAGGAACGAAGGAGTATAATTTTGTGCATGGCACATGGACCCGGATGATGAAGAGGCTTCTGGCAATGCTATCAAGCTTCCATCATTTGTTTACATAATTGACGTACTATACAAATAATTTTCCAGCGACATGAAATTGTACAATGGTGTGAGCTTTCAGCTTTTGTTTCGCGTGTCTTGCCATCGATGCTCTTTCGGAAACAATAAAAAACTAACTTCCTTGCTAATGCATGTCAATTATTAGCAGATCAGAGCTACTAATTACATCACAACTGAAGACAGAGTTGTGAGAAGGTGTTAAATTAAAATTGATACATGCTTTCATTGGCAGCAACGTCCCCCCAGCTCTATCTAAATCAACAAGGCATGTTGGGAAAAAAGTAGCTGTCTGGAGCATGCAACATTCCGATCATTTTGTGCAGTTCCACTAAAATAGAGCCGAGCGTCCCTATTCCAAAGATATTAAGTGTGATTACGATAATAGAGGACTGTTGATGAAACAATAAACACACAAATAGAAGCCGGTCACCTTTGCAGTCTCTCTTAAGACTAACTAGTTGGTGAAGATTAGGCTCGGAGTTGGATGAGGAGGATAGAGCAAAACCAATCTCCCTTTGTGCAGTCGCACTGAAATGTAGAGACGTTGCCCGTGTGACATTTTAGTACAACTGCACAAAACACTCTTAAGAAAAAAGTGATTTGTGCAGTTCACCAAAAGGTCGCAATAGCAACGAGGTGAAATCGATAGCCCTATTTGCAAAAAAGAGGTAGAAAAGAAAGAATTACTAGCCAATAATAGTTGATGACACATGCGATGGCAAAAAAGAAGCATATTCCTTGTCCTAAGGGAAGATAACAACACGGTTGTGTTTGTCTAAAACGGTGTGAGGACGAGAACACAATATGGAAAGTACGCCGGACGAGCTACGTTTTGGGAAAAGAACTATGGAAGATCCACATGCAGTGACGTGGGAAGACGGGCAGTGGAGCAAGGCCGGAGGGGATACCTGGAGGTCGTCGGGATGTAACTAGGTGAGCAGCGGCGGGCAGAATCTGTGAGCAGGTGGCATAGGCCCTGTCACGCTGGAGCTTGGTCAGAGAGAATGACGTGTACCGCAGATCGGGACGTGCTGCCTCGGCACCGTCAAACGGAGAAACGATGCACTTCCTTCCTTTCCCCCGACGGACGGGATGCGGCCGGATCAGTGTCCAACGGTGTGAGAGAGAGAGGCCACCGCACTCCCTTTCCCCCGGCGGACGGGATGTGGCCGGATCAGTGACCAACGGTGAGAGAGAGAGGCCACCGCAGCGTTGTGTGAGATACTCTGAAGAGCGACAAACCAGGCAGGCAGGCTCCATTGTATATAGTGAGTGGACTACCTTTTTCTCCATAAAAATCATTTTATATTCTGTGTACGTGCCATTGAGCGCTATAACTTTATTTAAAAATAACGCGGTAACGCGTCAAGTTGAACTTTGTTTCGTGCACGCGTGGTACACGACCTCCCTAGGTAAGCAACCGCTACAGGCATTCAAATTAGCACGTGGGATGCCATTTCATAAAGAAATGAGTTCCACCGTGTACCCGCGCGGGTGTGGCTGGGCACGAAGCGTGAGTACGTGCACGGTGCACCTATTCTCTTCTTGTATACGTACACCACCTACGTGGGGTTGTGTGAGAGAGATACAAACCTAGAGAGATATAGTGTGTGGGTTCTTGAGAGTTTTTGGGGGGGGGGGGTCAATCAAAAAATGTAACATATGCAATGTGTGTGAAATAGAGTCCTGGATATAACATATATATAGAGGGGGCGATCCACGAGAAGAGAGTGGAGGTATCATCGGCTTGAGGTGTCCATAGAATCGAAGAGAGGGATGATGTGTGTGTGTGTGCGCGCGCGATCGATAAAGAGTGCCATCGAATTTGTGTGTGCCCACGTCAAAGATATAGAGTGGCTGGCCTACTGGAACGTGAGATGGGACATGTGCAGTTTGTCTCTGTGGCATGGATACCTACCTGCAGCGCTCGACTATCGGTGTGTGGTGGGGGAAGAGGGAGGCCCAATTAACTATAGAGGTACAATGGCTGGTATATGTGTGGAGGAGGAGAGAGGCCTACCTCATGTATTAAGGAGATCGATCTGCCTCATGTATTAAGGGAGATCGATCGACATCCATGCATATGTGCAGGAGAGGAATAAGGTTGGGAGAGAGACAGAGCTAGAGTGTTGGAGGGGGTGGTAGTGGAGTTGCTTCTAACAAATGGTGGGATAGGCTTGCTAGACAAACGGAGGGCACGCCCGCAATATCAATAAGAGAGGAGATGGCTGCTTGTTGTCTGTGCACGTGCGTGTGAGAGACGGGTCAGGAGGCATGCACGAATGATGAGGGGGGACGATGTGGCTGTGGTAAGCAGACGTAACTACATAGGAAGATCAATCACCCTTTGTTAGAGAAAGGAGAGACATAACTTGTGAGGTACGTCGATCGATGGGGGGGGGTAGTTAAAGTCGATCTAGGTATATGTTGGGAGATCGATCGGTATACATGCATGTGTGTGTTAGAAGCAAATGAGGCACGAGGAGAAGGATAGAGAGAGAGAGGGATGCATGTAGGAGGTGGTACGAGAGGCATACTATATCGAGGGGGAGGAGTGTGCGAGTACGAGAACGATGAAAAGAGTGGTGGGAGTGAGGCATGGACGGTGACAAGAGAAGAGGGGAAGCTTGTGTTTGTGCTAGGCACACCTGGCTAGAGAGGCATATCGATCGATGTGTGCCGTAAAGAAGGAGCTGGGGGGCCTACACACACCATGGGTGAACGACCTAAAGTGAAAAGACGAATTTGCGCGATGGAGCTAGAGAATGCTGAGGGAGGGTGAGAGGGATGCGGGCGTGTGCATGCACAAGAGAAAGTTAGCGCTAGCTACAAAGATAAGAGGGTTGTGTGGGTGTAAAAGACGAATAGAGATCATATATACTTCATTATAAAAAGCGAATTCGGATATTTGAAGAATTTATCATAGTGTTTCAAACCGACGCATGTGTGAATATATATAACGGTGATACACATGGTGTGGTTATGAACATGTTATACTACATTTAATATATTTTATCTCTACTCTTATAAAAAACGGAGTTGTTGATGATGGTGTGCCTGCCATCCTGCATTATAGGCCGTCCGATTTATATCTGGCGGATAGCAAGGAAACTATGATGGTTGAAGTTGGCAACAATCATGATTGTAGATTCTTATTGAAATAGAGAAACGAATTCAAATTTAGTTCGAATTGCAGCGGTAGTATAGACATTTGGAATGCACTAAAATGTTGGTATGAGTAGGTTACATGCATTATACAGTAAGCAAAAAAAATTTAATCGGACATACATGGATTCATACTCCCTCCTTCCATCTATATAGGGCGTAATGAGATTTTTAAGACCGCCTTTGACTATTGACAAGATTAATTGTACATGACATGCACAATGTGAAAATTATATCATTGAAAGAACCTTTCACAGACGAATTTAACGGTGTGCTTTGTGTAAGTTGCATGTCATATATCATTGCTCTAATATTTGGTCAAAGTTAGCATCAAAAAACGCATTAGGCCCTATATAAATGGAAGGAGTGAGTAGATTTGAATAGCATTTGTATAGTAAAACGGGGAAAAACTCTCTCTCTGTGTGGTGTGAATAGTTTTATTTTTTCGTTTTCTTTTTGGTTGAGGGAAGAGCGAATTGATTTGGTACGTACAAGTACAATATTACTACATGTTAGGCTTGTCCCTAAAATTCAACCCGCATCTTGTTATATCCCGAAAATTCAGATATCGTGCTTCCAAAACTAGCGCCTTCACAACTCGCGCCTTGCTATCCCGAAATTACAACACGCGCAAAAACTCCCACCAGCTGCCAAATCCCGACACGCGAAATCCCCCTTCTAACTCTGAGCCGAAAGGGCCGCTAGTTCAAAACGGTGGGGGTACTTTTGTAACGCACCCTACATTTTGGACAAGCGCGTACCTAAGTCATGCTTCACCCCCTCCCATCGCCCCCCTTTTTGCCATTCGAAATCCCAGGCCGCCATAACCTCTCCGCTCCAGCCGCGAAACCCCACCCTCCTCCGTCCGCCACATCACCGCTGCCCAGCCGGAGCCTCTTCCCCGACCACGTCATCCACCGGAACAGCTCGACGTCCCTCGTCCACCTCCCTGGTTCAGCCTCTTCCCCGTCCGTCGTCCATCTCGCCGTCCCGCCGGTTCAGCCGCCCCATCCTCCACCTCCAAGGAGCTTCTCCGACGATCGTCTCGTCTATCGCGGCTGCTCCATCCCCACAGTGTTGCCTTAACCTGCTCCACCGGAATCGCAGCATCCTCACCGACTCCTCGGACGAAGCCGAGGCCTACTCGGCGCCACCAAAGAGATTGTACACTCATCGCATCGCACCTTCTCCTTAACTCGATCTCCAGGCGCCGACGGTGCTCCATCTCGCACCCCCATGGAGCGGCTACCTTGAAGCCGGCGCCGCAGGCGACATCTCCATGGCGGCTCTCCCCCAGTGCGAGGCCCCTTCGGCGGCGGCGGCCATACCAGCCGGATCTGCTGCTGCTGCTCCGGCTCTCGCTCGCTCGCTTGCGCTGCTGCTGCTCCGGCTCTCGCTCGATCGCTCGCTCGCGCAGCAGCTGCTGCTGCTCTCCCCCTCGCTTATGCTACTGCTCTGCTCCGATTAAGCCACACTTCAGTCGACTGAATCGACTTTTGGGTCAGTTGATTTTCAAGGGTTGGGGGTGGCTCGCCGGAGTTAAGGAAGAACCACCCGCAGCGGGGACGGGGCCTCACTGGAGAGGTACCCCACTATCTATATTAGGGATCAGGGTGGGGGCGGGGGGGGGGGGCCTAGAGGGCTGGCCGGGGCGGCGGTGGCGAGTTGTTTCGGGGCGGCGAGGCGGCGCTGGGGCCGGTGGTGGCTGGCGGCTCAGGGGGGTGCAGGCTGAAGATGAACTGTAGGCCCTCCATAAACTACATGTCAAGTGCCTCTCTGCTACCATTGCATTCAGTTTCGACAGTAGCATTCAAATTCCACAGTAAATTTCAATTTTGACAGTTAAGTTCAGAGTCAACAGTTTTTACCTCATCTGTTGTAGTCAGGTGGTTTTTGGTGATGTCAATTTTACATCCATTTTACATCATCTATTGGAGATGCTATTAGAATCCCACTTGAGATTGACAATGTTTGTCTTGTGCTGCTTCAGCCTTGACGTCTTACGGCTCACCGGAGCTGCTCCAACGGCAGAACGATCCATCACAAGAGGTAGTGCCCTGGACGCCATCTACAGATTCCTCAGATCTTCCTCCACACCTCCGATAGTCACCTCTGCCTCAACTGCTTCAGCGACCAACCCAATGATGCTGAGGTCGACACGGCTACGGCAAAGAGGTTGTACACTTGTTGCATCACTTATTACTATACATTCACATCGATCCATTAGGGCTATTTTGGTTCAACGGAAAAACATCGATCTTACATAATCTCACCATATTTTTTTCGTATGCATGTCAGATATTGTACACAGTCATGCTGAACATGTAGAGAAGAAGAGAAGAGTTTTGCACGGCAATACAATGTCATGCAGACATCGCTCCATGGTGGGTTCAATGACAAACCCTCCCCACCCCTCTCCAGATTGTAATCCAGAGGAAGATATCTGTTCTGAGGCGGATTCAGACGCCGCTGACCACTCCTATTTACCCCCAAGGTGTTTGCTCTACTTTGGCATGATGATGTTAGTAATATCATGCATATGTTGCCTTGCAGTGCCTACTTTTGACATCATATATGTCATCTTCTTAGTTTAGACATGTTCTGTAATGCCACCTGTTTAGTTTCTATATCATATATGGGAATTATGCAGTCTCATGTCGTTTAGCCAGCCATAATAGATGTGAAATGTGCAATGCCATCCTGTTTAACCATGCATCATATATTTGAATGATATCTTGCCCATCCTTTTCTTCATTACATTTCCATTTGTCGATAATGTTTGTACATTAAACTACTCTTCCTATGAGTCAGCCATTTGGGTGGGAGATGGAAAAATCTGGAGTGAAAACAAGGCCTTTAGAGCAGACAGTGCTACCTGTCGAAATAGATCTCTTGTTGGGTCCTGATAGCTCCCCAGAGATGGATTCAGAGACAGATGACCAGTCCTATTCCCCCACTGAGGTGTATGCTCTAACTTGGCACAGTTATACTGCTCATATCATGCATATGGTGTCTTGCATTGCATAGTTTATACATCATATACACAATATTCAACACCATGTTCTTAGTTCAGACATCATATCAAATGCCCTCTGTTTAGCATATAAATCACATATGTGAATTAAATGATGCGATCCTGATTACTTAGATAACATGTAGGTGAATTATGTCATGCGATCCTGTTTAGTTATTCATCATATCTTTGAATTATGTTATGCTATGCTATCCAGTTTAGATAGACATAATATATGTGAAATTATATCATGATATCCGTTTTAATTAAACAATATACATGTCAACTATTTCATGCCCTCTTTTTTCCACACTATCTATTGCATCTGTCTCTCATACATTGTCTGTACATTCAACTATGTTTCCTATTTATCAGCCATTTGAATTGGAGTGGGTGATGCCAGTATCTAGCGGACTAAAACCATGGTCTTCAAATAAAACAGTGCTACCTCTTGGTGGAGATAGCACCCCGGTTGTACATGCACAAGAACCAGCCCTACCACACATAACCCAAACTCTTGCAGATTGTACCCCTACTGCGATGGACAGAGAATTAGCTTCACCCAATCTAACCCCAACCCCAGCCGATAGTAACCCAGTTCCTATTGACACAGCACCATCTCCACCACAGAGCTCCCAAACAAGAGCAGTTAGTAAGGCAGCTCCAGTGCCCAAAGGGCCAGTACTATCACGGCAAACTCCAACTCCACCAGTTAGTATGCCTATTCCTGTGGAGGAAGCAGAACCAGCTAGTCGTAGTTTAGCATCTATCGCATTTGATGTTGTTAAATCGTATGTGTGTATCTTCCCATCTTGGAAATATTATATTGAAGATGAAGGAAAATGCCAGTTGCAGGTGCTTGTCCAAGAGTTATGTGTAAGTAATGTTATTCATGGCAATTACTTTGCTTCGTCCCATACATCCTACCTCCATGATGGTTATAATACAACAAATTTTCCCATTTTTCTCTATAGAGAAGGACCGATTTAGAAACTCACAATGAGGTAACCTGTGCTAATACCTCTGCTATCTTCAAGAATGCTTGGTGGTAGTATCGGAATTACCTGAAGAAAACGTACTTCACTGGCAAAGAAACTCATCAAATTCCCTTACGTTCTCCTGAGACACATTTACTGGACGATGACTGGGAACGCCTTGTTCTGTACTGGTCCCGAACCAAGAATGTGGTAAGGTTTATGAGCTTATTTTATATTTTTAAGTATTATATTCTTGCGTCTTACTGTACTCTGTTCATGTAGAACAAGTGCCTAAACCTGAAGAACAACTGCTCTAATTTAAGATTCGATTGCTATCATAGTTCAAAAAGCGCTAGGCGTCAATTATGCGTTTTGCCACCGCCTTGCGCTTTACTGACCAAAGCGCATGCTTATGCGCAGTTATGCATAGATTATGCATAGTTATGCGCAATGCGTTTTGCCAACGCCTAGAGCCTAGGCGCGCCTTTTTAACTATGATTGCTTTGCTCTTGTATCACTGTATTTACTCATACAAACTTATTTTTAAATTGAAGGATCCAATCGAAACTCCAATGGCACAGCAGGTATGTTCATGCATGTTTCTTTAATAGTTTTGCTCTTATCAATAGCTTTGTTGATTTCAATTTCAATTGTGTATACAGTTGACTTTCATATCATGCACATTACTAGCATCACCAACAGAGCCAATAGTGTTGTTGTACATGTAGACCCGTGGTACCCATCTGAAATCTTGTTGTGCCGTGTAGTTTCCCATGCTTTGTATTCTTTCACTGCTGTTTTGTCTTGAACTGATATGATTTGAACCGTGTCTCTATTTTGATTTGGCAAGACAATGCAGTGACCATAGGACATAGATATATGTTTGTTTGATGCTTTTATTATGTACTAGTACTTGGCAATAGAAGACTTGGTAGTTTAATCCTGTCCACCTTACTAATGAACTGGTTCACCGAAATGAGTTTCATATACTAGTACATGCTAAACTTGTTATGTGTCTGCTTGTTTCTTCTTTTAGGATGCTGACAGAATATTGGGGAAGAGTGCCTTATTAAGCAATGGTAAAGGAAGTAATGCAGATAAGGTTTAGGATAGTGACACATCCTTGTTGGTCTCCAACAAAGCTGATAAAACAGCTAAGGAAGACTATCTTGAAGTCAGCGAGACAACCCCAAAGTCCTGTCTTGGTTTAGTGTTCGAGTTACTGGCCACTACCGCTTGCACAAGCTATTCAAACTCACTGTCTGAATCAGTTCGATTTCTTGAGTCTCAACTACAAGCTGAAAGACATCGATCAGCTGTGCTGCGACAAGAAGCAGAAGGACTGCAGAAGTCCCTAGAGCATTCACATGCATACTTTCTGGTGCAATAGCAAGCGTTGGAGGATTTTAGCACCAAACAGGACAAAGCTAATCAACTTGCTAAGCTTATTGCCAGCATGGTGGATACCCAGGATAACGTTTCTTGAGCTCTTTTGAAGTTGTTTCAGTTATGCTCTTATTTTGCTGCTGCGTTTATTTGCACTGGTGGCCAATTTTGATGGCCAGTGTATGTAATGTGCTGCTTTGTTCCTTATATTTGCACTGGTGGCGAACTTTGATGCCCAGTGGATGTAATATGTGTAATAGCGGTAATAGGCTAGCGTTAATTGCTTGCTTATTTATTTCCTTATTGTCTTGTTTAGTTGTTTGCTTGTAGTCACTGCAGTTCTTTTTCTGTTTTTTCCTAGTGGCCACAATAGCCTATTTTTGGTAACTAGGCCAAAATAACCATGGCAACACACGGACTGTTGTGACCATGGGCCTCCTGCAGGCCGTATGATCCATGGGCCTTCGTCCGGCCGTAGGATCCATCGGCCTTCTATACGGGCCTTAGGGTCCATGGGCCTTCTACGGGCCGTAGGGTCCATGGGCCTTCTACGGGTCGTACGATCCATGGGCCTGCTATGGGCCGTACTATCCATGGGCCTCATACGGGCCATAGGATCCATGGGCCTTTTACGGGACGTATCATCATTTCACCAATCATGGGCCATGCTATTCGTGGACCATAATGGGCCGTTAATAGGCCGCATTTGATAACTCTATGAAAACAGCCCAACGGGTTTTTTTGACATGAAAATGGCCCAACGTATTAATGGTCCGCAAACGGGCCGACTGTAACGACGGGCTGAATTTGGCCCACAAGCAGAAAATGACAGTAACGGGCCGTATGTAACTGAATGCTGCAAATGAGCCCAAGAATCAATGGGCCGTGAGAAGGCCGAAAGATAACTTGGGCTGGAAATGGCCCAATGGAATAACGGGCCGTTAATGGGTATAAAGTGATACACTGTTCATTACGGGCCAGTTTCACCACGGGCCGTTAATGGGCCAAGAGTTACAAAGTTCCTCATATGGTCGGAAGTTAAAACGGGCTGAATCATATTGGACGGCCCAGATGACGCTACTGGGCCTAATTCGGATAGGGCTAACGGGCCCTGCATTAGCGGGCTGTAAATGGGCTATATGCGAATAGCCGTTAATAGGCTTTTCGTGGGCCGGCCCGCCACCTTTTGACCAAGTCAAACGGGCCGGCGTTTTCACAGGAATGGGCCTCTGTTGGGCCGTGCCACGTGTCGCCGTATCATAGGCGCCTTCGGTCCAATGAGCGGATGACATCTGTCCCAACGGTGAGCCGACACGTGTTTCCTCCAGCCAATGATGATTTTACACGTGGAAAATCCCCATTGGTCGGGGCTGTTAACGGGTTATCGGATCCAAAACCTGACCCGATAGCTTAAAGGCGTTCCATTACGGTGGATGCCACGTGTTGGTCACCCTTGACGAAAGCACTTCTGTGACGCGCGATTTATCGTCATGGAAGTGGACACTTCCGTGATGATAATTTTGGTAATGTCATGGAACACTTCTACGATAGCATAGGTATGACTATCTTGATTCTGTCATAAAATCGTCATGGAAGTGGCAGCATGTGGTATTCGCGAAGAAGGAGTGGCGTGGCATCTGGCACGTCGACAACGACGGGTCTCAGCGGCATGGAGCAGCAGGGTCTCGTCACTAGGCGCGTGATGATGGATGAGCGCAGGATGGTGGCATTGTCTGGCGTCGTGGTGGCGTCGACGGTAGTTAGGCCAGGCAAGGTTGATGCGTCAGTACAACTCTGAAGATGGATCAGGGCCAGGCAGTTGGCGGTGGCGGCCTCTGAGAGTGCGTCGAACCGGTGTGTGCCCCATACCCGGCAAGTGGCTTGGTTGGGGCCTCCGGTCTTAGATGTTAGGCTTTGCTGCCAGGTCTGTTTGGTATTAGGCTTGGACTATCAGCATCCCTTCAACTGGATAGGAGTAGCGACAGATGTTGCCAAGACGGTGGCTTCAAACGTACTGATGTATCACTTTGTAAGGTCTTTGTGAATAATTAATAAAGTGGCTGCATGCATCGCCTAGATGTAGAGGCCAGGGGTCTTCCTCCTTTTCTAAAAGAAAAACTAAATGTCGTTTTGATAGATGAATTTAGAAGAGTAATTTTTATGACATCTATGTCATCTGTAGCTATATATATCGCATTCACTCAGCAGAAAAATGGAAGAATTTTTCTCTGAAATATGCAAGATGTGAACTATACCAACTAATAAGAGATCATGTACGAGGTTGATACTGCTAACTCAGCAGATGGAGGTACCCTGAATGGCAATACTATTCGCGTTGGTACCTGTCTATAGCTAAATAATGGGGTCACATTTGTCTTTCTTTCTGTATATATATGTAGATCAGTTTCATGCTATTTTAAATAAATTGGTGATGTTCCACAATAAAATATCAACACAGGGCCTTAACTGAAGCTGGTCATCAGTTCTTAGTTCATGCTCATTTTTATTTAGAACAACATAGAAGCTTTGTGTCACTTCATTAAATAACTCTTAAGCTAACTCAACTATGCAGATCCTCCATTTGGAGAAGTCCGTAATAGCTCACTGGGTTTCTAGGCAAGCCAAAAGCAAGAGCTGCTTTAGATGTATTACACTCATAACTCCTATAATGGATGCCAGAGTACCCGCCTCCTGGGCGCATCCTCATGCTCGCCGCCGTGTGCACAGTCTGATTCGCGCGTGTCCCGCACGGTGCCTGTCTGGCGGCTATGCCCCCGTCCGATCGAGCCGGGTGTTCCTCACCTCCCCGACCTGTGGACCGCGGGAGCGCTCAAGGCCACCTTTCTGTCGTGTTTTTCGTTGCTCCTGCGTGTGCTATCTCGTCCGTTGGTCACAGTGGCCGTCGCCACGGCATATCCAGCTGTTGGCCTGCACTGGCTTATTCGGCTGCTGGCCTGCATTGGGTCGGATTATTCCGGGCACCTGGATTAATATATTAGTTCAATAAAATTGATATAAAAAGTCGTCAATCACCTCAAAGTCGTCTTTCCAATCTTTTTCTATTGAACTGCCCTTATTATCGTCACAGGTAGCCCGATAAATTGTACTACAACAACACTATATGATGCAGTCATTCAACCTTTTATGCATAGAGTACCCCCAATGTCACCACATCTTTCCGCAAGTTATACTAGACAAGAATCATGTAATCTCAATTCCAAAATATTCAATCCATCAAAAAGAAACTTCAAAGAGCAAGACTCAATTCATCACAAAAAGAATAGAGGAAAAACATCATAAGATCCAACTATATTAACAAAACTCATGATACAATCAAGGTCGGCATCGTACAACAACATGAGAGAGAGAGAGAGAGAAAGTGAGAGAGATTGATTGAAAATATATCTACTAGTACATACCCTTAGTGCCGAGGATAAACTACTCACACGTCACCATGAGAGAGAGAGGAAGAGTTGTTGGTAATGGTGATGGAGATGGCGGAGATGTCATCGGCGGCATTCCGGCGACACAGGGGGAGATGGGGAAGGCCCCCTCCATCTTCTTTCTTGGCCCTTCGGTTGGAGAAGGAGCTCTCCCCCTAGATTAGATCTCTGTTTTTTGTCTTCCGTTTTCGGTATTTTCAGACGCGGACCACTGCTTCTTAAATATGCGGAGATCCGTAACTTCGATTGGGCTGATTTTTAATTATTATGTTAGGATATTTCTTGAGGCTGAAGAGTAGCTCCAACTAACATACACATGAGGCATGCGGTAGGACCACACGTTGGGGGGGGGGGGGGGGGCGTGCCCACCTGCTGGCTCACCTGATCTTCATCTTATGGCTGGTGGAGCCTTCTGGTGCAAAATAATTCCTGATTTTTTAGCCTGATAAAATTCTTTTTTTTGCAAAGTCCAAACACAGCAAAAAATAACAATCGACATTGGGCACTGAGTTAATATATTAGTCAAGAAAAATGATCTAAATTAGTTCCAAAAGTATGTCAATTACTCCTATAAAGGATGATGAAGTACCTGCCTCCTGGGCGCCTCCACGGGCGAGAGTGCCCTTCGCGCCGTCCGTTTTTAGGTGGCGTGCCACGAGGGCCACGCCATGCTGTCCAATCTAACCGGACGACGCACACCTGGATGACCTATGTCGGGGGTGCATGACAGATGGACTGCGGATAATATACTGGTTTAATATGTTAGTTCAATAAAATTGATATAAAAAGATGTCAAAACCATATATAAATGACCTGAATCATTAGTACTTCAAAAATTAGGATACATTTGAGGCGTATCAATTACAGACGGGCTAAATATATGCGCCGGCCAATGATGATTACGAGCTGATTTTGGGCTTCGGGGTTGGCGCCAACACATCATCACTTACCGGGTCACTTTTACATCGGTTAGTGATATGCCTGTAACCGATCTCTCAGTAGATCACTGATGATTCTTCACTAATGGGTGGCCGTTCAGTAATGAGGGGGCAGTGATAAAACGCTTTCTAGTAGTTACCTACAACCTCTAAAGAAATGGGACAATTTCTGCATCAATATCGAGATATATTTGTTGAGCCAACAAAGTCTGCCACCCAATCACAACTCCTAAGAGTATCTACAACCGGACTTGGCAAATCCATTCCCTATACGTCCGCGGGCGCGTCCGGACACGTTCACGGACAGCGCCTGCTGGCCCCTCATATGTTGCGCCGCACATCCATATACCTCAAATTCTGATTCTCAAATCCACGCAAACCATGCACGTCAATCATACTACACAAATTATCCGAATTCAACAGTTCGAAACAAAGGCAAAGCAAATCATAGTTCAACAAACCGGACAATCCAAAATAAAATTAATGTCTGAGCGTGACGGATGGCTTCGCATCACTGGTTGGGCACCTGCTCCGAGCGGAATGCGTCCTGCTCGTCATGCTCCGCCTGCATCTGGGCTGCACGATCCGCTGCCGCTGCCACCCTCGCTGCCTCTTACTCCCTACAGTCGTTGATCTCCTTCTTCTTGTCCGCAAGCCACTTCTTTGCATGCTCATCCAAGAGGATTTCGTCCACCAACATCTCCGACGGTGGTTTGGGATAGGTGGTGAGGATGGGGAACAAGGGTGGAGGACAGCGAGGGCTCGGGCGCGGAAAGCTTGGAGGGCGGCGGGAGAAGGAGGAAGAGTTTGGTGGATTTGATGCAATTGACGGTGGGTTGGGCTGTCGGGTCCGACATGGCGGACGTGCCCGGACGCCCCCATATCCGCCCTATATTTGGGATGGATACGAGGGGTGCCGGCCAGCCCGGGCATTTGAGGCTCGTTTAAGAAGCATGTTCGGGTTGAAACTTCATGACCGGACAGTGACCGGGCGGCCCATCCGGGCGTATGAGGCGGATTTGAGGCGCCCCGCTGTAGATGCACTATGTGAGTAGGTCAAAACTATGATTGGGCTTTTTGGTGCCTAGATGGACAGTTTTCGGTCTGGGCCTCATCCGTTGTACGTAGTTGAATCGAGACCTATTTACGGAGGTGTGTACATGATTGAAGGCTACGGCAAGTGATACTTTTAACCAACATGGGTGGCAGCATGATCTTAGAATTGCCCCCTCCCCCTCCCTCTCCGCTTTAGACGTTATACAGACTCTATATGTCTCTTTGTATTTCGCCTTTCTTATTTTTCGTTTCTATAAGAGGACCTTATTTGGCTGTGTGCATCTTAATTATGTAGAGGCCGGGTGTAATCCTTAAACCTTTTCTTTACCTCTTTACCTAATAATAAAGAGAATTGGGTTTCTGCCCGTACGTCATAAAAACTACCCTCGAAGTTTGCAATAATTACCCACCAATGCCACCCGTAAGTGGCAAAAACGATTTGTTTTTAATTTCGAGGGTAGTTTTTATGACGTACGGGCAGAAACCCAATTCTCTTTATTATTAGGTAAAGATTTCAAATATCGCTCGTGGGTTATGTTATTAACATTTGATACGGTATAAGAGCACCAATGGGTGGGTAGCGCGATGGCTAAGCCTACGATGCTCAACCGATTCCTGGTTCTCACCTTTTCTCTTTCCTTTTACCTATTTTAAGCGCAGTAATGGGCCAGCCCATGTGCTGGTCGTGGCGCCCCTGTTTTGTATTTCTTTTTTTATTTCTGTTTTGTTTTTCTTTTCTAGAAATTAATTTCGGATTCGTGGCGCCCCCTATTTTTTATTTCTTTTTACTTTTTTATTTCTGTTTTGGTTTTTTTATCTCAAAATTAATTTCGGATTTCCAAAATATCAAACAGTTGCGAGTTTTGAAAAAAGTATTAAAATCGTAAACTGTTTGTGAATTTAAAAAATATTCGAAAAATCATAAAATGTTCATGACTTAAAAAATTGCTCACATATTATAAACAAATCCTGATTTCAAATGAATTTTCATGAAATAAAAAATGTTCATGATTTTTTAAAATGATACAATATTCAAAGCATATTCAGTAATTTAAAAAACATGTCCATCAGCTTTTAGAAAATGTTCACAAAAATTAAAACACATCCGCAAATAATGAACAAAACTAATTGTAGCTTCCATAAAGGTTTTATTAGGAGATCTATAGAGCTCGTCGGGTAAAAAAGGGTTTCCGTGTTTTGTACAACGCTGAACCCAACAAAATTGACATAACTTTCTAAGGGTTAGTTTTTGTAAGCTATATTAAAATGACTAAATGTCTATTTTGCTTCCATACACAGTTATGCTTATTTTCGTATCACAATAGTGGTTATGGTAAACACCGCTACGCTAAGTCAAGGCGAGACACTTTATTTATCAATATAGCTCAGGCAGGGTCCGTCAATGCAGTTTGCTCAGCCACAAAATATTTTGGATTCGTAGCGCCCCCTATTTTTTTATTTCTTTTTACTTTTTTATTTCTGTTTTGATTTTTTATATCAAAATTAATTTCGGATTTCCAAAATATCAAACAGTTGCGAGTTTTGAAAAAAAGTAGTAAAATCATAAACTGTTTGTGAATTTAAAAAATATTCAAAAAATCATAAAATGTTCATGACTTAAAAAATTTCTCACATATTATAAACAAATCATGATTTCAAATGAATTTTCATGAAATAAAAAATGTTCATGATTTTTTAAAATGATCCAATATTCAAAGCATATTCAGGAATTTAAAAAACATGACCATCATCTTTTAGAAAATGTTCACAAAAATTAAAACACATCCGTAAATAATGAACAAAACTAATTGTAGCTTCCATAAAGGTTTTATTAGGAGATCTATAGAGCTCGTCGGGTAAAAAAGGGTTTCCGTGTTTTGTACAACGATGAACCCAACAAAATTGACATAACTTTCTAAGGGTTAGTTTTTGTAAGCTATATTGAAATGACTAAATGTCTATTTTGCTTCCATACACAGTTATGCTTATTTTCGTATCACAATAGTGGTTATGGTAAACACCGCTACGCTAAGTCAAGGCGAGACACTTTATTTATCAATATAGCTCAGGCAGGGTCCGTCAATGCAGTTTGCTCAGCCACGAAATATTTTGTTGTGACGCCTTAAACAATCAAGTCTTGATGAGCATCATATTGTTCGTTTTTGAAATTACATTTTAAAAGTGTCTTATCTCATCATGAGATCATTTGTATATACTTTGTGAATTTGATTCATACTTTTTTATATCTACGACACATGTATAACTTGATAGTTTTTTTCCGTTGCAACGCACGGGCATTTCCAAAAATGTTCGTTAAATCAAAAAAAGTTCGTAAAATTCAATAACTATTCCACCCAATTTCTAAAAAAAGTTCATCGATTATAGAATGTTTGCTAGTTCAGGAAAATTGCTTAAAAATGTTCACAATTTTTAAAAAATGTTTGTAAATAGCAAAAAATGTTCATAAATTAAAAAAATGTTCTTGATTGTAGAAAATGTTCATAAATTTGTAATAGTATGTTGTTTGCGATTTCAAATATGTGCATGAGTTTAACAAATTGTTCATAATTTCAAAATGTTCATGATTTCGCGAAATTGAGAGAGATATTGTATCTCGGTGATATAGCGAAATGTGATCATGACCATTGGACATTATGAATTTTTTTCTCCCGTTGCAATGCACGGGCCCTTTTGCTAGTAAGTAATAAAGCGTCTCTTTTTGAAAAAAGTTGGGAGCGTAAAAGACATCACAGAGATACCCTATTCTATACTTGGTACGAAGAATATAGAGGCAAATCGCACGCGGCGGTTGCATAATTGCTCGAGCTCGACCCATTTGGCTTCGGTGATTCTCCTCATGTTTTTTCCAGCGGATTTCCTTTTCTGGTTTCGTACTTGTTTTTTCAGTACTTTAGATTTTTGGTTTCTTCATTTGCTTTTAACCAAAATTTGAACCCGGTTTTCAATGTTTCTTCCTTTTTGATTTCTTTGTTCTTTTTGGGGGAGAGGGGCGGTACGGCAATATTTTGAAATATATGATTTTATTTTTCAAACCACATAAACTACATTTAGAAACCTGTGAAAGTTATTTAAAATACTTGAACTTTTATAACACATAATCATTTTTCCTAATGAACAATATTTCCAAAAATCATAATTTTTCTAGAAAATGCGTGAACATATGTTTAACAAGTAAGACCATTTTTCCTAATAATTATTATTTTGAAAGTCCAAATTATTTTACGTGAATATTTTCCTAAATACATGCATTTTGTAAGCACGATATGAACATTTTTACAAACATGAAAAAATATTATCTGATATAATTTCTGTTTATATATATGCTGATTTTCGCATTTTATTACATTTACATAAAAGAATTATTTTTCTGGAATATATTAAAGAAAGTAAATAGATGTTGTTATTAGGCCGCTTCTGTGCCAGCCCATATAACGATCTTAGAGGGCCGCACCTGCTATAAAATAGGCGGACGGGTGCAGGGTTTGCCTCCTATCCTAGTATCCTACGCGATCCTCAAAAAAAAAAAATCCTAGTATCCTACGCATAGATAAAGGGCAGAACAAGAGCACGTCAAACCGAGTGTTCTTTTTCCGGAACGCGAAAAACAGCAGAGCGTTCCACGTTTGTTGCAGGGGAAGGAATAAAAAAAGAATAGGGTTATAGCTCGCTCGTCCTCGTCCTCGTCGTCGCTCACCATGGGAGCATCGATGCCGTGCGAAGCGTGCGGTTGTGCGTGCAGCGCCGGCGGCGAGGCATCCAAGGAGGAGCTGGAGTCGCCGCTGCTGACGGACATCGAGACTGGACCCGGCCACACCACGACGCCGCCGGACGCCAAGACGGGGAGGATCGCCACGTTCATCTTTCGGGTACCGGTACCACTATTAAGATGCTCCAGCATAAATAAAAAAACATATAGCCCTTAGATCGATGTGAACAATGAATATCCTACACATAAAATAGAAGATATTGCTACTAGCGCATAAAAGAATAGTGGGGGTAAACCCCACTGCAGTTTCTATATTAGCATAAAAGAACAGAGCATGTACAGATAACTAATCATTGTGCTCTGTTGCGGCTATATGGTTGCTTAGGGCAGATGAATTTCATTGCTTGGATCACTGACTCACCTTATAAGTTTGATAAGTTTCCCACATAGGTTGCGTAACGCAAAAGGATTCTTGTAGGACAAAACTCATTTATACGCTCTAATTCTATCTTAAAGCGGTCATCCAAACAATACACTCGATAAATCTTTTGTGCACTAGCTATAATTTAGTTGTTACACTGCTCCATCTAGTTCCTTAAACCCGATTTACCTCCCTTTATTACGGAGAATCCTTTCTATTATTCTTCGGTTGCCCTATTATTTACTTTGGCTTAATGACATGTACGTGGAGTGAAACTGAAATTTAACTGGACCGATACAAATATTTAATTCAAGTACGTCCATTCCAAGTCAATTGAAGGTTTAGGTTTGTTCTAAGTCAAACTTTAAAGTTTGACTACTCTACTAAAAATATATCAACATTTAGAATACCAAATTTGTTTTCTTAGTTTCTTCAAAAAAAATGTCTGCACTATATATTTGATATTGTAGATCTTAGCACTTTCGGATGGACTTGATCAAACTGTAAACAAATTTGATTTAGGAAAAAACTAGAACTTCAATTAATTTGGAGTGGATGGAATATGACTATTTATGAGGGTCTTCTTTATTTGATGGTAAACACATGTTCCAAAAAAGGGGGAAAACTATCTAGAATTCCTAGGAAAGAATGACCCTTTTTCAGGAGAAAAACAAAATACGTTAACATCATCAATTCCGTAAGAAAGGCCGATATTAGCTTAAACCTTTCTGCCTTTTATCTACTGAACCATCCAAATAACAGTTTTGAAGAATTCTCGTATATATTAAGTACATAATTCAATAAATTCATGTGTTCTTGTACTTTTCCTTCTCTAACATACACTTTGATTGATTGCAGGTACTGTTGGTCTTTCTGTGGGTGTATTTATTTGATTCGATGAGAAGATATGCGATTAAATACACCGAGGGGGATACAAAGTTTAGTCTGTTTGCTGTGATTCTTATGGCCTTACCAATGACTGACCCCTTTTTAATAATTGGCGGTTGAGTTACTTGCAAGTTATACCTTACCAATGACTAAACTCTTATGTAGAGTAGTTCGACATCCCTATTTTACCTTGGATTTCATAAAGAAGTGAGATGTCTCTATGGAATTAGAAAGTACTTTCCATGATATTTGTTTTTTATTCGTGGTGGTGAAATTATCTATGTGCAATTCAAATGGCATGAAAATGTCTAATTGACCAACAATGAGAAGCAGAAGGGAGACTTCCTTGAATTGTACCCCTGTTCCACAATCTAAGTGGTACACAAAAGTTAGTCTAATCCGTTTATCGTCATTAAACAGGCTTGTCGGTCGTGAAACCAACTCCGGCGCCCGCACATTGACGTACCCGGACGCTTGGTCTCACCGGCGTCCGCTATTTAAAGGCGGCCACATCCGGTTCAAACCACACCATAACACGTCCGCTCCACATCCTCCATGACCGTGAGCGTGAATGCGTTGTGGGAGAGCCCCCCGTCGGAGCGCACGAGGTGGCTGCTCTTGCGGCCGCCTTGGCAGAGATGTTGGCTAGCTTCCCTGAGGTCTCCGACGATGACCCCACGATGGAGGCGGGCTCCAACGACGACTACGGGCCACAACCTGCGCTGATGCATGCTGGCTTGACCATGGAGTAAGCGCAGATGTACTTCAAATCCGCCATGCGGAGGAGCAAACGGCGCCGGCGTCTATGTTAGTGTTCTGGAAGACGCAGGAGGTACAACTTCTTCCTCCTCGAGCAGCACCGGCTGGCGGAGGGTCAAATCTATGACTTGCACGCGAGCGAGGAAGCCATGGCGACTATGGACGCAGTGAACCACAACTTCGTTGTTGAGCAGTGGGCGCTCTACAAGGCTGTGTGCACACACGCCGCCGCTAACAACGCAGAGATGGCACAACCGAACGCGGAAGCAGCCTTGCGGCGCATGCGGTCAAGGTCGAGAACGTCGCCAGTTGCGCGTCCTATGCGATGTCAACACACTTTTAGGTGTGCCGGTGACAGGAGGAGAGTGCTAGCCCGTTGACGTCCATCATCGACCTCAAGTCCACCCGCAACGGACAAGTCATGGACACTGATGAGGAGTAGAGAATGGGAGGTGGGGGGCCCTCGAGTCCCAAGTGGGCCGGTCTATCTCCCATGTTCAACTTTCCACGCCGGCGACTACACATGGGTCTTATCCCCGTCGCTCATGTAGACGGCGAGATGAACCCAACGATCGTCGGAAGGTAAACAAGGACATGGGGGAGGGGCACCGCGGTAGGCTAGGATTAGGTTCGATCGCCTTTTTAATGAAAAATGACGAAATGCAATGAATGTGCTCAAGCTTAAATGAAAATCATTCGGTTTGCATGCAATTCATCATGTTTGTTGAAATCTGGTTTAGAATGTATGTGGCTATGGTTGGATGGCAAGCCCCCGCATCAACGTCTGCGGATTGATCTCCACCAGTCCGTAGACGGATGCAGTGTCCAATTTAAAGGTCAATGCTACCCTTATTCCCTTGTATGTGAACACGACGTGTTGGAATGTGCTAGTGAGCATTTGGCCCAAAGTCCAACTAAAATTCTGAAATTCTCTTGGCCCATTCATGCACACATGTGAGTGGTGTGAGTGAGACTAAAGTTTAGTCCCACCCCAGAAGTTGAGAGAGACTTGCACCTCTTTATAAGGTGAGTTCTTCTACCACTTGTATGAGCATGAGAAGAGGAGACCTACACATGCGCTCCTCCACCTCGCTCGCCTCGCCACCCCATGCCTTGTCACGACGCGCCGCGGGTTGCGGGAATGAGCCGAGCCGAGGACAGAGCTATGCACGTTGTCTATATTTTTGCTGCTCGGGTTTTTCTGCACAACCTGAACGGCCCGCATAATATAGTCAGGCAGATGTCTACACTAGCCACCGCCACAACGTATGGTTTCAGACCGTTCCAGATCATCGCGCTGCCACGCAAGTCTTCTCCATCCCTCCTTCTAGCGTGCATCGCGAGAAGGGACAACAGGCCTCCGAAACCCCGCCTCTCGTGATCCTGTACGGGAGAGGGGCGATCAGGTTTTTGGGGAGCGTACTCACGCGACTACTGGCAGCGACGACTTCGCCAATAACAACTTCTTCCCCGACCTTGGCAACCTCCTCATCGACGACATGGAAGACAACATCAATGTCGGCGTTCCTGCTTCCGCTGCACCGTATGTGATCTTGTCCTCCTTGTTCAAGATCGTGCTAGAATTCTTAGTTCAAGTCTATGCCCTAGATATGATCGTTCATCTACTATGCTAGTCCGCATGATTAGTTTAATCTCTGTTTTCATCATCATGATTTATTTACTGTTTATTCGGATTTAATCTTTAGTAATTTGCTCATATATTCAACAATCCAAAAACCTGATTATAGGCAATTTACTCTAAGTGGTTTTGCTGCACATCTGAAGCCGCCTACCTTTAAGGGGGTGCAATATACAAGGTGGCACACGAGAGAAGTTTACTGGTTCCAAGGGCAAGCCTGAGGGCATTCTTAATCCTACACAACAGGAAGCTTTTGAGAAGATCGATACCCTCTTTAAAGGCGTCCTTCTGAGTGTTCTTGATGATTCCATTGTGGATTCGTATATGTCATTTGACAATAGCAAGGACATGTGGGCTGTGCTCGAGGCTAAGTTTGGGGCCTCGGACGCCGGTAGCGAGTTGTACATCATGGAGCAATTATATGACTACAAGATGACTGATGAGCGCTCTGTTGTCCAGCGGGCTCATGAGATACAATCCCTCGCAAAGGAACTTGAGTACTTCAAGTGTGTGTTGCCGGACAAATTTGTTGCCGAAGGCATCATTGCCAAGCTTCCACCTTCATGGAACAATTTTGCTACTTCCCTGAAACACAAGAGACAGAAGTTTCCGTTTTGGATCTCATTGGTACTCTTGATGTTGAAGAGAAGGCGAGGGAAAAAGACACACGTGCTCGAGTTGTTGAGGGAGCTTCTAGTGCCCACATGGTACAGAAGAAGAACTTTCAGCCCAACAAGTTGAAAAACAACAAGAACAAAACTCAGGGCAAAGGCAAGTTTGATGCAAAGAACAAGCCGTCACATCCTACCAACTTCAAGAAGAATTCTCATAAGAAGGGCAAGGGACTTTGCCATGTCTACGGTGATCCTAATCACTAGGCTCCGAAGTGTCCTAACCGCTTTAAGGAGCACGAACATGAGAAGAGCGGCAAGTACGCTAATGTTGTCATCGGTGATACTGATATGAAGGAATCTGGGTACGGTATTCTTCCTACCATCCTTTCAGTATTTCAATCTCCTGATTGGTTAATTGACACCGGTGCCAATGTACATGTTTGTGCTGATGCCTCCATGTTTTCTTCTTACCAGGTCACAGGGACTTCTCCCGTGCTGATGGGGAACGGGTCACATGCCATTGTTCGAGGTGTCAGTACGGTCAATCTAAAGTTTACTTCGAGGAAGATCGTGCGTCTGAAGAACGTTCATCATGTGTTGTCCATCAATAAGAATATCGTCAGCGGATCCCGTTTATGTCGAGATGTTTTTAAGTTAGTTTTTGAGTCCAATAAAGTTGTAATTTCTAAGTGTGGACAATTTGTTGGAAAAGGCTATGAGTGCGGAGGCTTGTTCCGCCTGTCTTTGTCAGATATTTGCACTAAAGTTATCAATAATGTTTGCCACGATAATGAGTCCAATATTTGGCATTCACGACTTTGTCATATTAAATTTGGTTGCATGACGTGGCTAGTCAATATGAGTTTCATTCCGAAATTCACCACTGTCAAGGGCTCCATGTGCCAAGTGTGCGTGCAAGCTAAGCAACCTCGCAACTCCCATAAGACTGCAGAGGCAAGAGACTTGGCGCCACTAGAGCTTATACATCCTGATCTTTGTGAGATGAATGGCGTGTTGACAAAAGGTGGAAATAAATACTTCATGACATTGATTGACGACTCCACTAGATATTCTCATGTGTATCTTCTGAAATCAAAAGATGAGGCTTTAAATTTCTTCAAAAACTATAAAGCTGAAGCAGAGAACCAACTTGATCGAAAAATTAAACGGCTTAGGTCTGATCGCGGTGGAGAGTATTTTCCCAATGAATTTGATTTGTTTTGTGCGTAACATGGTATAATCCATGAGAGAACGCCTCCTTACTCACCTCAGTCAAATGGGGTAGCCAAAAGAAAGAACCAAACTCTAACTGATTTGGTTAACGCCATGTTAGACACATCGGGTCTCTCCAAGGCATGGTGGGGGGAGGCGCTAATGACTGCATGTCATGTCCTAAACCGAGTTCCCACAAAGCATAAGACCATGACTCCTTTTGAGGAATGGGAAAGGAAAAGATTGAAACTCTCCTACCTTCATACTTGGGGTTGTTTGGCGAAAGTCAATATACCGATTCCCAAGAAGCGCAAACTGGGACCAAAAACCGTAGATTGTGTTTTTCTGGGCTATGCTTTTCATAGCATTGGCTATTAATTTTTGATAATAAAATCTGAGGTATCCAACATGCATGTTGGTACGATTATGGAGTCGAATGATGCAACTTTCTTTGAGAAAATATTTCTATGAAGGATATGTCTAGTTCATCAAATCAGGAGATACCTACTCCATCTAGTGAGGAAATTCGGTGTAATTCCTGAACACACATTGCGATGGAACACATTGAGAATCCTGTTGAGGATGACAATGAAACTCCTATAAGGAGTAAGAGACGGAGGACCGCAAAGTCCTTTGGTGATGATTTCATTGTGTACCTCGTGGATGCCACACCTAGGACTATTTCAGAAGCCTATGCATCTTCTGATGCTGACTACTAGGAGGAAGCTGTCCCCAGCGAGATGGATCCTTATGGGTGCAAACCTGTAGGATGTAAGTGGGTGTTCAAGAAAAAGCTTAGACCTGATGGTACGATTGAAAAGTACAAAGCACAGCTTGTGGCCAAGGGTTATACCTAGAAAGAAGGTGAAGACTACTTTGATACTTACTCACCCATGGCTAGACTGACCACTATTTGGGTGCTACTATCACTGGCTGCCTCACACGGTCTTCTCGTTCATCAAGTGGACGTTAAGACGGCTTTCCTCAATGAAGAGTTGAAGGAGGAAATTTACATGGACCAGCCAGATGGTTTTGTAGTACCTGGTCAGGAAGGAAAGGTGTGCAAGTTATTAAAGTCTTTATATGGCCTTAAATAAGCCCCTAAGGAGTGGCATGATAAGTTCGAAAGAACATTAACTGCTGCCGGCTTTGTAATAAACGATGGTGACAGGTGTGTGTACTATCGCCATGGTGGGGGCGAAGGAGTTATTCACTACTAGGGAAAAGCCTAGCAGTAGCGCGGGTATTTGGTGTATCAGTAGCACGGGGTCCCGCGCTACTGATACGACGCTACAACTAACATTTATCAGTAGCGCGTGTTGCCCCATGCTATTGCTATACATGGCTAGCAGTAGCGATCTTTAGTTCAACACGCTACTGCTAATAGCTGCAGTGCTTTTAGCTTGGGCGCGCTACTGGTAAGAGCACGCCGCTGCTAACTTTTCCCCCCTCGCTACTGTTAGTTTTATTAGTTTTTTTTCTGCATATTTGTTTTGTATTTGAACAGGCTTTATACAATAATCTTTAGCGTATCATACACATACAAATGTAATCATAGTATCAAATCATGTCATCATCATAATCATCATCCAACACAAATTGGTCTCTCTTCATCATCTCAAAAATAGCGATACAAGTCTCGATTACTTGCAACTACATCGTCATCCATCTAAACAATGATATACGCGAGAAGAGCTATCACTATGAGTGAGAGCGGAACTATGCAGTACATGAGTTTGTATCCCTCTCTCCCATTAGCGTGAACCTAAACTAACTACTGGTTGTCGCTCGGAAACCGGAAACCAGTACACCTGGGTCTGACACTCTGGCCACTCATCGTATACTTGTGGCGTTGCACTTCTTCGTCATCGATGATCTATGCATCTGCATCGTCACATGAGTCGATGACATGCAACATACATAGTTGAGCAACAGAAAGAGACAGACTTGGCAAAAATAAAAGCAACATATCATAAGCATAAATAACAAAGTTCATCGTACCCAAAATGCCCTAACCAGAGTGATCTTCACTTGTTGAGGAGGACAGCTTAATTACATCACAAATAAAGTTTTGTCGTGCATAACTCAAAGTTTTGTCATTCAGAAAGTATGGACTAAACGAACACATTGTCAATCACTCCAACATGTCATTGCATCCATCCAAGTTAGGGAGATAGTCCCCGAGCTTAGGGAAAGGCTTCAGGTCGAGATGCTGAGCGGCTACGCGTGTTCGCATGTCTTCCCGTGACATTTGCCCTTGCTCATAGAACACACCTTCTTTGTCGAGGACCTCCTTCACGATGACTTGGGCAAGTTCACGCTGGATGTGATAGAACTCACCTCGAAGTCGATGATCCGGGATATCTCCTACATTCTTTGCCCATTGCAGAATATGGGCATCTCCGGATTTAGGTGACATGCGAAGGTTTTGATGATCCCGTCTGTACTCCAGCATGTGGTGTAGGACATAGAATCCATCACTAAGAGTATCACTCGGTTGCTGGATGTAGCAGAAGTTGGTCTTATGACCGAATGCGGGCATGCCGTCCCTTTTCTTCTTATCCTTGACCTCTCCACCCCGTTTGTCGTAGTAAAACATAGCACTGTCGAGAACAGACTTGATGTGGGTGTAATCCTTTTTGTTCATGTTCTTCAACGAGTCCAAGTAAAGAGCGTGGGAGTATTGGGGGTAGAGGATGATGAGGACGGCACGCCCGCCGCTGCGCAAAATAAGTACACCTCAAATTAATTAGCCTCCACCGTGCAAATGAATGATTGAAATTGAAGGAAGGATATCTGCATGGATGACTTACACAAGATGATAAGGCACGAGAATCGCCTCCTTGTCCTTACCGGCGACCATGAAATTAGCGATGTAGTCCCTCGCGTATTCATGGTGCTCTGCGCAGACTGCCAAGAAGGCATCATGCATGAAGTACGGGTCAGCAACACAGATATAAGGTATCTGCTCAATCCCGATGATGTAGTTCATGTACAAGGCATAAAGGCGGACAAACGTAAAATCCAGCTTCTTCAAGTGAAACATGTCGAAGATGTAATCGAATCGAAGGAAGAACTTGTCTGCGGCGCATGTGTGGATGTACGAACTTTGCCGCAGCACGTTAACCACGTAGATTGGGTATCCTGGATTTTCTGAGGCGATGAGGCTTTTCTCTCTCAACAACACATCATCATGAAGTCTCCTTAGATCGCCATGTGTGGCCTCTAACGCTGCCTTAGGTAGGATTGGTTCACCGACGATATGCCATTTTGCCGCACCGGGGTTAGGTATACGATCTTGAACCCGAGGCTGCTGAGGCGGCTGGATCATAGAAGCAGCTTTGTTGCCTTTCCTCGTTCTCTTCCTATGCTTCTTTGGTACTGGAAAGTCGTCTATAATACGTTCAGCCTCCGGAGGCGGCAATTCAGGCAACGACTCATGATGCTCAAACCCTGAGTACTCATAGGCGCTAGTATTGAAATACTGTTGAGTGTCATCATCATCCTCATCCTCATCTATGGCGACGTCATCAGTGACTAATGGAGCCTCTTCCTCACCCCGTCCGCTATCACCCAGCACGACAGCCGATGCTAATTGGGTAGGTGGGGTGTTGATGTTCATACCTTGCTGAGGCTGCGTGCTAGTGGGTGTGCTCCCAGCCGCCTCCAGACGAAGCAGACTCTTTGGCCACAAGAGGACCCACCCATTGCAACCACAAAGCCGCCATGGGGTCTCGTTGTCATCCCCCCTAGTACCGGAGGAGCCAAATTCTCGTGGCCTGGTTTGACACTGACCACGAAAACCTTGAAGACGTCGAGGGGGGGGGGTCGGCCGGCTGTGGAACAATGGTTCCTTCGCTTTCATTATTGTCACCTTCCCCACGTCCACCTTCTGGTCGCCGATGGTGTACAATATGGTGCACGGGGTTACGTCGGCCTGCAAAGACATGTCTGCGATGTGAGACATCCGAAAGGCAACGGAAACGGGAGATTATACATTTATTGAAGAGGGCCGGTGTAATAGATACTGTGAGGGCGTCGAGCTCAGCCAAAGATGAAGCACCGCCTAGCACGTCCGAGATGGAGGACGGGCTGCTATGAGCAGGTGCGGGAGCCGGTGCAGGAGCCGATGCAGGAGTAGGTGCGGGAGCCGGTGCGAGAGCAGGTGCAGGTGCTGGTGCAATGCTAGTCGAGCTGCTCCCGAATAAGTCGGCAAGGGGAAAGTATGCTGCATTTTTTCCTAGATTTTGCCTACTCCAATTGAAAACGGCCGGAACCAAGACACCAGACAAATCTGCAACCGCCTGTTTTGCGGCAGCTACCGCTATTGCGACTGTCTCAACTGATTTCTTCTCAACTGCAATCTCAACCTTCTTGTTGATGTTTTCTCCAGTTAATCTCCATCTTTCCTTTCTCTCCTCCATGGTCTCACGGTAGTACTTCTTCCACGTGGCGCCGTCTCCGACACCGTGCATGCGTCCATACGACGGCCGAGTGTTCACCGGGAGTCCTTTCAATATGTTCAACGCCTGGTTGAATGGAGTGTCCCACTTGGGCCTCGCCAATGCCTCAGACGGCGAGTCGCTTTCGGCCGCAATCCTGTGCTGCTCTCTCTGCAAAAGGAACAAGGATCGTTTACAAATATGACTAAACGTGCAGTCGAGTTGATCAGAAACTAAAATTACCAGCAGTCTCATGAACTCCGCCGTGACCGGGTCCGTCTCGAAAACCTTCTTGACTGGGTCCCAATGGTGTCGGGCCCTGAGGACGTCACACTCCCACTACTAGGAAAAGGCCTACTAGTGGCGCACCTGTTTTGCGTACTAATAGCGCACTACAGGGGCGCCACTAGTAGCACGCCATTAGTATTTTTTACTAATGGCGCACCTGTGGTGTGCCATTAGTATCTGGTATACTAATGGCGCACCATGCAGTGCGCCATTAGTATAGCCCACGGTGCGCCATTAGTATGCCTCCCAGGGGCCATATTTACCCATGTGCTTTGGCATACTAATGGCGCACTGGTGGATGATGCGCCATTAGTGTGCTCTGGCTTACTAATGGCGCACTATGTGGTGGTGCGCCACTAGTATGAATATTAGGGATTTTTTTCTTTTCTAATATTTTCACAGGTTACAAAATATATTATTGGACAGAATATAGCTAGCACCACACAGCAACAACAGATTCATCAAATACAATAGAAGATTAGTCTCCGAATACAATTCATCATATTAGTCTCCGAATTTAAAATAGCAAAAAAATTAGAACACTACAAGTCTCGAAACCGCGAGTAGCGAGTTTGTCTTCACATTACAAGTCGATATCGATCATGTAAACTACCATCACATAGAAGAGAGCTGCGGTCATCACGATGAGCATAATCGTGATGAAACTGGTCTTCATCCAGTTCCTCCAACGCTCCCTCCTCTCTCCCGCTAGATAGTGCGCGTATCTAACTTCCGCCTCCGCCCTAGTGGTGTACCCTTTGTAACTATTACCGCTGGAACGGTGAACCTGTCTCCGACACTCCTCCTAGTCGTCGTAGACTCCGGGAACCTTACCCTTGTACACGACATACGACGACATCTCTATGCACTAGCCAAACAAAACGTTAGTAGCAATTCACAGACAATACATAAGCAATATATAAGTATGCAACAAAAGGATCGGAAGAGAAAAGAAACACATTAATAGCATCGATTACATCTAAGTTGAACGACTGTCCAAACTAAAGAGACATACAAGTTCATTAAAGTTTAATTACAACATGAGCCAATCGATGTTTCAGAACTAAACATAGCATCACTACTTTTGACTCGACTCAAGGGATCGAAGCGTGGATGAAGCCGCCGTCTCTTGTGATGGTCATGAAATCGCGGGCGTTGTCAGCCTGCATTTGTAGCGTTGTGTCTATCTCACCATTGAACGGTTGATTTCTGAGGTTGAACTGCCCCGAGGTACGAAGGACATCTTGATGGATGATTTCCGCAAACTCCGACTGGATGCGAAAGAATTCTTGTCTGATGTCCGCGTCCTGGATTGCCGACAAGCTCGCGGCCCAATATTTGAGATTATTTGGTAGCAGAAGGTGATTATGGTCCCATACGATCGCCCGCATGTGATGGAGGGCGTAGTAGGCATCCTTCTGAACGCTAGGCGGCTGCTTGACACAGTAGAACGTCGTATTGTGGGCAAACACGTGCTTGCCGTACTTACAAGCTGGCCTGGTGAAGGTGCCTCCAGATTTGGCGTAGCCGGGGAGAACATCATTCAGAATTTTCTTGATATTTGTGTAGTCTTTCTTCGACTGACGGTCCGAGT
The DNA here is from genome assembly GCF_018294505.1 of Triticum aestivum. Lineage (NCBI taxonomy): Eukaryota > Viridiplantae > Streptophyta > Magnoliopsida > Poales > Poaceae > Triticum > Triticum aestivum. Next base: position 184,239,939 of record NC_057801.1, read on the forward strand.
CGAAATACGTGGCCATGGAATATTTCGGGCTTAAGAGGATGAGTGTGCAATGTGTGTCACTGCACAAAACACGGAATGTTAGAAAAAACGATCGAAATCTAAGAAATCATATGTTACGGGGCGGTTGAGGGGACGACTTACTCGGGAAAGTAAGGCACGAGGAAGTTATCCTCATCTGGGTTTGCCAGAATGACGCCTTCGAGGTAAGAACTCGCGACTTGCCGGTCCCCAGCGCTACCCAAGATCTTGGCACGCATGTAGAAGGGGTCGACTATCACGATGTCCGGGGTCTTGTCTCTAATGATCTGCATCTCCATACTCAGCGAAAATAGCCGAATGAAGGTGTAGTGCAACGGATGAAGGTTAAACATAGCGAAGATGTCATCAAACCGTAGGACGATCGTACCCCCGATGGAGTTATCCACAAAGCCCTTGCCCTCTGGCACCTTGGCCATGAAAACCGGGTATGCCACGTCATTCTCTCTGAGACGCCGCTTCTCCAAAGAAAGAACACTGTCATGCAGACTCCGCATAGCATCGGTTGCAGCATTGAGCATATTAGTCGGTAGCATCGGCCTACCCGCCACATGCACCCTCCTCGAGATATCCTTAGGTGAAGGTGGCCCGTCCTGAGCACGGATCGTACTCGGTGCCGGCTGGCTCGCACCCTTGTTACTCTTTCTTTTCCGTCCCTTCTTCTTCTGCTGTAATGGGACCGAGTTCTGCTCACAGACCGCCTTCTTGAGTGTGTTGGGGCTGATAATATTTCGCACCTCGGCTATCTGAGGCTCGGTGAAGTCGGCAGCTGGAGGCGTCTCTTGAGAACTGAACGCCAGACGACGCCTGTTGCAATTGGGTTTCTCCACGGTACCAGCCAGATCGCGATCGTCTTTTGTAGGGTTGGGTTCTTGAGAAGGAGGCCCCAAGAATTCGTCATCGTACCCATGTTCGGCAAAGTACTTATCGACGTTGCTCAATGTACCGTCGTCGTTGTCGTCGTTGTCCGGATCCTGTGCCATATGCATCTTCGGATCCTGTGCCATAGGGATGTCCGGCATGTCCGATAGTGTTGCGGCGGTCTTGCCATGGCTTGGCGCCGGCACGACTGGCGGTGTTGTCTTTGGGGTGGTGTCCCCCGCCCCCAAACGAATCTGGCTTTTCGGCCAAAGCAGGGGCCAGCTTAGGCAGGCGCTGAGGGTTATCAGATCATCTTCGTCGGCCCCGGCGGGTCGAATCGGAGGTAACAACTCGTCGCAGCCTGGCAGCACCCGAACCAGTTGAACCCTATACACGGTGGGTGGCATCGGATTACCATGGAACACGGGGTTGCCCGGTTGAACGATTTTGCCCTTGGCGACATCGACCAACTCGTCATTCACGAAGTGCAGGAGAGTGCACGGAACATCGGCGGCGCCCTGCGAAAACATGTAGGGCGTCAGGGATGCCCAGTCAAAGTCAAGGAGATGAAGTCCTCGGCTGAGAGGCTTAATTAGTTACCGTGATGATGGCGTTAAGCTCGGCTAATGTCAAGGCACCGCCAACGGCGGGCGTGCAACTGACGGAGGGACCGCTTGCTGCCGAGGTGCCGGCCGGCGTACACCCGGGTGCATTAAGCTCCAATGCCCATGCCGGCATCGGAGACACCAATACCGCCTCCGCCGGAGACACCAATGGCACCGCCTGCGCGTTGTGCGAGTTGCTGGCCGTGAAGCTCGGAATCGGGGGCGGCCCCTGTTGGCCGGCCGCAATCCACGTCATCAGCCCATGAATCAAGGTAGGCATAATGCCGGTGAGCATCGATCCCAGTTGTTGTTGCACTTGCTCACAATCTCCAGAATCCGCGCCACTTGTGCCTTGAGTTCTTGAATCTCACGCGACTGGCTTTCCGAGCTGGTGTTTCTCTCCTTTCGCCCACCAGCATTATAGTATGACGACCATTTTGTGGACAAGCCTTTGCTGGCCAGACGACCAGCTGACGATGGCTTATTGAGCTTATCCTTGTTTTTCATTACGTTCAACGCCCTATTTAGAGTGCTATCCCAAGGGGTGCTCTGAGATGACCCCGCACTACTTCTTTCAGTCTCCTTCGCCAGAACAAGCTCAAGCGCCCTGGTCTTCGGATCCATGGTAAGCTCCTTTGTTACCGGGTCCTCCTTGTACCGGGCCCTGACATAGTTTTTGGTCTGCTTGTCACGGTATTTCTCGAAGCGGGGCGGTAGGCCTTGCTCGTCACGCTCCGTGTCCTCCTTGTCCCATATAGGCTCCGCCACTCTGTAACCGCCGGGACCGAGTTTGTGTTCCCCTAAGTTCAATTCCCACATTTCTTTTCCCCACTGACTTGATTCAGAGGTTGCGCTGCTCTCGCACTTGATCTTGAACTCCTTGTAGTCATCTTCGCTGATCGAAGGATTTTTCGCCTTGATCTTCTCATAACTATCACCTTTGTCAATCATTCTCTTCACCGCACTTCTCCAAGTAGACAGGGCCCTGCTCATCATCGTGAGGGTGGCACTGTTCACTTTATTCCCTGAGAGGCGTGTGTTTTCAAATTCAGCGGGGAACTTGTATCGTTCGTGCAGCTTTGTGAAGAGGAGGCTGCGCAAATTCCCTCGGTCCTTATGCCTTAGGTTCTCAGTGTTGATCGAGACGGTGCTCCGGAGAATGCACCCGAGCTGAAGTGAGTACCCCTTGACTAATTCTTTGGGTGCTGTTGGATGCCCATCGGAGTTCACTTGAGTAAATTCCTCCTTGACGGTGCGGAGCACGTTCGGGCGCCGGTCCTTCCATTGCCTCTTCGGTTGGCTGCCATCTGTGCGTGCGCTGGCATCATCAGTGGTGGCATCCTCAGCGGCACCATCAGTGGTGGTATCCTCGGTGGCACCATCAGTGGTGGCATCCTCGGCGGCACCATCAGTGGTGTCATCCCCGACGCCACTAGGGGTTGTGTAGTCAGGATCGGTGTCTTCCGCGGCGTCCTCATAGCGGTGAGGTTGTTCGTCCATCTCCTGGGACAGCTCCCAGAATTGCTTGCCGCCCGAACAGCCGGCCTCATCGTTGTGGGCCATGTTTCGCTCTAAATAGAAAAAAGTTTGGTCAAAAAGTTGGTTATTGTGAAGGAACAAGATCATGGTCTCATCATTTAGGGCTTGTCGACACCGAGACATCCTAAAAGCTAAGCTTTTATCATTTAGGGTTTGTCGACGTCGAGACACCCTAAAAGCCTAAGCTTTCATCATTTAGGTTCTTATCGACACCGAGGCACCCTAAAAGCCAATGTTTTATCATTTAGGGTTTGTCGACGCTGAGGCCCATGCATAACACAAGAGGCAGTTGATCCTACTTAATTAAGTACTAAGATACCCCGGCCCATGCATTAGTCGCAAGTACCCCGTATGTCCGATTTTTAGCAAAGTCATGCTAAAATTCACAGAAAATTTCAGCATGACTTTTGCTGAAAATAGGACATATGGAGTACCCGAATTTGCCGGAACGGAAGTTAATCGACATTCCGGCAAACTCAAGGGCCTCTCGGGGTACCTGCAAAATCATTATCCCCGCGTAATGAAGTCGCCAATGGGTCATTTCAGAAGATCACAAGTAGCATCATCACAAGTAACATCATCACAAGTATAGCAGCAGTAGCAGTGAATACAGGCATAACAGCAGCAGCAACAGTTAAGAAAAAGTTGCAGAAGCTTGTAAAACTATACTTTGAAGTTCAAATGGTGAGTAGCTTAGCTTGGCATGTCTCAGACTCATTTGTGCACTGGTAACTAGTTTTTCACAGCAACCAACAACAACGCTGATCAGGGAGCTGCCTGCATATTTCTAAAAGAGAAGGAAAATTCTGTTTGCTCGTAAACTTGCTGGAGGCTACAAAACTAGTGTAAGTTATTGCTGTTCTACACACAGTGACTGTGAAACTGCAAATTTGGCATACATTGTCTGTGATGCCCTTAGGGACTGAAAGAATGTTTACATGCTAATTGACCCCATAGTAAACAAAATTAGATAAATTTTCCTAGAACAAATAAGCTGGCAGTAGGTCCATTGGGACTCGTTTAAATGCAGAACTAATCTGACCACTATAAATGACCCATAAGACAAACTGAAAATAGTTGTTGTTGCTGAACTAATCTGACCACTATAACCTGTTCATCATTCATCCATAGTTGTTGTTGCTGCTACAATTTCAGCAAGCAACATGCCTAAATCCAGTGCTTGTTTGACTTTACTGAATTACCAACACATGGCACACAACACATTTATATTTTGTCAGGTCACACAACACATTGAACAGTGAGTAAGCCTGAAGATTCTTCTCTGGCAAACCCCCAGCCCTAGCTACTTTATTCTCCAACCCCCTTTCCTTGTCCAAAATTCTCCAACCCCCAAACCTAGAACACATCAAAAGGAAATCAAGAGGGGGAAGAGGGGGAAGCGGTTTGGGTGCTCACTGGGGAGGTCGAGGGCGACTCGGGGTAGACGGAGCTAGTCGAGGCGGCGCGAATTCGGCGTCGAGCGGTGGCGATGGTGGCCAAGGCGGAGGAAATCGGCAGGCGTCGAAGGGATGGCTCGAGGGCGTCCGAGCTCGTTCGGGTCCTCGTAGTCGAAGAGGAAGATGACAGCGGTCCTCCTGGGCAGGCCGCGCGGTGTTGGACGACAAGCAGAAGGTTGACGCAGGTGGGGCCATGGGGGGAGGGGGCGCTTGGGCGGGAGGACGTCGAGGGCGCGGGCGCAGGCAGAGGGGGGACGGCGAGGGAGGCGGCGCTCGGGTAGGGTAGGGAGCGTTGGGGGCAGTGGAGGTCGGGTGTGGCGGGGGCAGCGAGCACGGCTGGGGACGGCGAGCACGGGGGCGGTGGTGGTCGGGCGCGGGTGAGATGAGGCAGGGGAGGGATTAGAGAGAAATGTGAGAGATTGGGGATTTTAGTGTGGGGGGAGGCTTAGCAATGGCGCACCACCTAGCGGTGCGTGCTACGTCTTGAGCTTGCGTTGGATTTCCCCGAAGAGGAGAGGATGATGCAGCAGAGTAGCGTAAGTATTTCCCTCAGTTTTTGAGAACCAAGGTATCAATCCAGTAGGAGGCTACGCACAAGTCCCTCGTACCTACACAAAACAATAGCTCAAGGCAACCAACACGATTAGGGGTTGTCAATCCCTTCTCGGTAAGTGAGATCTGATAGATAGGATAGATAATATTTTTGGTATTTTCTATATAAAGACGCAAAGTAAAAAGTAAAAGGCAAAGTAAAAAGTAAAGCAATAATAAAGTGATGGAGATTGATATGATGAGAATAGACCCGGGGGCCATAGGTTTCACTAGTGGCTTCTCTCAAGAGCATAAGTATTTCTACGGTGGGTGAACAAATTACTGTAGAGCAATTGCCATAATTGAGCATAGTTATGAGAATATCTAGGTATGATCATGTATATAGGCATCACGTCCGAGACAAGTAGACCGACTCCTGCCTGCATCTACTACTATTACTCCACTCATCGACCGCTATCCAGCATGCATCTAGAGTATTAAGTTAAAAACAGAGTAACGCCTTAAGCAAGATGACATGATGTAGAGGAATAAATTCATGCAATATTATAAAAAAGCCATCTTGTTATCCTCGATAGAAACGATACAATACATGCCTTGCTGCCCCTTCTGTCACTGGGAAAGGACACCGCAAGATCGAACCCAAAGCTAAGCACTTCTCCCATTGCAAGAACTACCAATCTCGTTGGCCAGACAAAACAAATAATTTGAAGTGACTTGCAAAGATAACCAATCATACATAAAAGAATTCAGAGAAGATTCAAATATTATTCATAGATAGACTTGATCATAAACCCACAATTCATGAGTCTCAACAAACACACCGCAAAAAGAAGATTACATCGAATAGATCTCCACAAGAGAGGGGGAGAACATTGTATTGAGATCCAAAAAGAGAGAAGAAACCATCTAGCTAATAACTATGGACCCGAAGGTCTGAGGTAAACTACTCACACTTCATCGGAGAGGCTATGATGATGTAGAAGCCCTCCGTGATGACGGCCCTCTTCCGGCGGAGCTCCGGAATAGGTCCCAAGATGGGATCTCGTGGATACAGAAAGTTGCGATGGTGGAATTAGGTTTTTGGCTCCCCTTCTGTTGGTTTGGGGGTACGTAGGTATATGTAGGAGGAAGGAGTACGTCGGTGGAGCTCCGAGCGGCCCACGAGGCAGGGGGCGCGCCCTAGGGGGGCGCGCCCCCACCCTCGTGACCGCCTCTTTTGTTCCTTGGAGCAGGGTACAAGTCTCCTGGATCACGTTCGGTGACAAAATCACGTTCCCGAAGGTTTCATTCCGCTTGGACTCCGTTTGATATTCCGTTTCTTCGAAACACTGAAATAGGCAAAAAACAACAATTCTGGGTTGGGCCTCCGGTTAATAGGTTAGTCCCAAAAGTAATATAAAAGTGAATAATAAAGCCCAATATAGTCCAAAACAGTAGATAATATAGCATGGAGGAATCAAAAGTTATAGATACGTTGGAGACGTATCAGGCATCCCCAAGCTTAATTCCTGCTCGTCCTCGAGTAGGTAAATGATAAAAAGAGAATTTTTGATGTGGAGTGCTACTTGGCATAATTTCAATGTAAATCTTCTTAATTGTGGTATAAATATTCAGATTCAAAAGATTCAAGAAAAAAGTTCATATTGACATAGAAAATAATAATACTTCAAGCATACTAACAAAGCAATTATGTCTTCTCAAAATAACATGGCCAAAGAAAGCTATCCCTACAAAATCATATAGTCTGGCTATGCTCTATCTTCATCACACAAAATATTTAAATCATGCACAACCCCGGTTTCAGCCAATCAATTGTTTCACACTTTAAAATTTTCAAACTTTTTCAATCTTCACGCAATACATGAGCGTGAGCCATGGATATAGCACTATATGTGGAATAGAATGGTGGTTGTGGAGAAGACGAAAAGAAGAATATAGTCTCACATCAACTAGGCATATCAACGGGCTATGGAGATGCCCATCAATAGATATCAATGTGAGTGAGTAGGGATTTCCATGCAACAGATGCACTAGAGCTATAAGTGTATGAAAGCTCAACAAAAGAAACTAAGTGGGTGTGCATACAACTTGCTTGCTCAAGAAGACCTAGGGCAATCTGAGGAAGCCCATCATTGGAATATACAAGCCAAGTTCTATAATGAAAGATTCCCACTAGTATATGAAAGTGACAAAACGAGAGACTCTCTATCATGAAGATCATGGTGCTACTTTGAAGCACAAGCGTGGTAAAAGGATAGTAACATTGTCCCTTCTCTCTTTTTCTCTCATTTTTTTTATTTGGGCCTTTTCTTCTTTCTTTTTATGGCCTCTTTTTTTCGTCCGGAGTCTCATCCCGACTTGTGGGGGAATCATAGTCTCCATCATCCTTTCCTCACTTGGGACAATGCTCTAAAAAATGAAGATCATCACACTTCTATTTACTTTACAACTCAACAATTACAACTCAATACTTATAACAAATATGACTTTATGTGTATGCCTCCGGCGGTGTACCGGGATATGCTATGATTCATGAGCGACATGTATGAAAGAGTTATGAATGGTGGCTTTGCCACAAATACGATGTCAACTACATGATCTTGCTAGCAATATGACAATGATGGAGCGTGTCATAATAAACGGAACAGTGGAAAGTTGCATGGCAATATATCTTAGAATGGCTATGGAAATGCCATGATAGGTAGGTATGGTGGCTGTTTTGAGGAAGGTAAATGGTGGGTGTATGATACTAGCGAAAGGTGCGCGGTATTAGAGAGGCTAGCAATGGTGGAAGGGAGAAAAGTGCGTATAATCCATGGACTCAACATTAGTCATAAGGAACTCATATACCTATTGCAAAAATCTAGAAGTGATCAAAGCAAAGTATTACACGCATGATCCTAGGGGAAGGGTTGGTAGGAGTTAACCATCGCGCGATCCCGACCTCCACACATAAGGAAGACAATCAATAAATACATCGTGCTCCAATTTCATCAAATAACGGTTCACTATACGTGCATGCTACGAGAATCACAAACTTTAACACAAGTATTTCTCAAATTCACACTACTCAACTAGCATGACTCTAATATTACTACCTCCATATCTCAAAACAATTATCAAGCATCAAACTTTTCTTAGTATTCAACGCACTCAAAAGAAAGTTTTACAAATCTTGAATACCAAGCATATTATCATTAAGTAACTTACCATCCTATTAGGACTCTAAAAATAATCTAAGTGAAGCATGAGAGATCAATAGTTTATTTAAAACAAATCCACCACCGTGCTCTAAAAGATATAAGTGAAGCACTAGAGCAAAAACTACAACGCTCAAAAAGATATAAGTGAAGCACATAGAGTAAAACTATAAGGCTCAAAAGATATAAGTGAAGCACATAGAGTATTCTATCAAATTTCAATTCATGTATGGCTCTCTCAAAAGTTGTGTGCAGCTAGGATGATTGTGGCACACTAACAAACAAAGTCACAAATAATACAAGACGCTCCAAGCAAACACATATCATGTGGTGAATAAAAATATAGCTCCAAGTAAAATTACCGATGGAAGTAGACGAAAGAGGGGATGCCTTCCGGGGCATCCCCAAGCTTTGACTTTTTGGTGTCCTTGGATTATCTTGGGGGTGCCATGAGCATCCCCAAGCTTAGGCTCTTGCCACTCCTTGTTCCATAATCCATCAAAAGATTTCACCAAAAACTTGAAAACTTCACAACACAAAACTCAACAGAAATCTCGTGAGCTCCGTTAGCGAAAGAAAACAAAAGACCACTTCAAGGTACTGCAATGAACTCATTCTTTATTTATATTGGTGCTTAAGCTACTGTATTCCAACTTCTCTATGGATTATAAACTATTTTACTAGCCATAGATTCATCAAAATAAGCAAACAACACACGAAAAACAGAATCTATCAAAAACAGAACAGTCTGTAGTAATCTGTAACTAACGCCAATTTCTGGAACGTAAAAAATTCAGCCAAAATTGGAAGATCTAGATACATTTTTTATTGATCTACAGCAAAAAGAATCAACTAAAAATCACGTTCCCGTGATTTATTAGAGTTATTCTCGTTCACGCAAAGTTTCTGTTTTCTGCAGCAGAATCAAATCACTATCACCGTAGGTTATCCTAGCGGTCTTACTTGGCACAAACACTAATTAAAACACAAAAACAAATCTAACCATAGGATAGAACAAATATTTATTCCTAAACAGAAGAAAAAAGCAAGAAACTAAAATAAAATTGGGTTGCCTCCCAACAAGCGCTATCGTTTAACGCCCCTAGCTAGGCATAAAAGCAAGGATAGATCTAGGTTTTGCCATCTTTGGTAGACAATTCTTCAATGAGGCATCTATCTTTATTTTTTCTTTCTTTCTAGAAATTATCAAACTTTTAGGCACAAGATCAAAAAATTCATTTGTAGCAAATGGTTCCTTAATGATAGCAAAAAGATTGGGATGAATACTTATAGATTTAAGATCCGCAGTTTCCTTACTAGATGATTCACCCTTATTCTTAGGAACACTCATAAGCTTGGCAATTTTAGTGGGAGGACTTGGAGTATTTTTTATGGAAGAAAAAGCAGTTCCCAAGTTGGTAATTATACCCTCAAGTTTATCGATTCTAGTGGAGTCTAGATTTATTTTCTCATTAACCATGGGTTCCTTCTCCTTGATATTATTCAAAGTCATTCCTACCTTAGATCCATATTGGGTAATTTGATTATGGGTCTTTTTATCTAGATTTTCAATTGATTCAATGGTAGCAACTTTGTTTTCAATAATTTCAAGCCTTTGCATAACATGCTCCAAAGTTAACATAGTTCCATTAACCAAAAGAGGTGGTGAGCCAAATAAATCTATCATGGAATTATAAGAATCAAAAGTATGGCTACCCAAGAAATTCCCCCCGTTAATGGTATCAAGGATATATCTATACCAAGGACTAGCACCTACATAAAAATTGCGAAGAAGAACTGAAGTAGATTGCTTCCTGGTAGATCTATTTTGAGCATTGCAAATTCTATACCAAGCGTCTTTCAAATTTTCTCCCTCCCTTTATTTAAAATTTAGGACTTCATTTTCGGGAGATAAAGGGGAAGATATAAGACTAGCCATGACGACAAGGCAAGCGAGAAAAAGGCAAACGGAAAAGAGAGGGCGAATAAAACGGCAAGGGTGAAGTGGGGGAGAGGAAAACGAGGGGCAAATGGCAAATAATGTAGTGCGAGAGATAGGGATTATGATGGGTACTTGGTAGGTTGACTTTGGCGAAGACCTCCCCGGCAATGGCGCCAGAAATTCTTCTTGCTACGTCTTGAGCTTGCGTTGGATTTCCCCGAAGAGGAGAGGATGATGCAGCAGAGCAGCGTAAGTATTTCCCTCAATTTTTGAGAACCAAGGTATCAATCCAGTAGGAGGCTACACACAAGTCCCTCGTACCTACACAAAACAATAGCTCAACGCAACCAACGCGATTAGGGGTTGTCAATCCCTTCTAGGTAAGTGGGATCTGATAGATAGGATAGATAATATTTTTGGTATTTTTGATATAAAGACGCAAAGTAAAAAGTAAAAGGCAAAGTAAAAAAGTAAAGCAATAATAAAGTGATGGAGATTGATATGATGAGAATAGACCCATGGGCCATAGGTTTCACTAGTGGCTTCTCTCAAGAGCATAAGTATTTCTATGGTGGGTGTACAAATTACTGTTGAGCAATTGACAGAATTGAGCATAGTTATGAGAATATCTAGGTATGATCATGTATATAGGCATCACGTTCGAGACAAGTAGACCGACTCCTGCCTGCATCTACTACTATTACTCCACTCATCGACCGCTATCCAGCATGCATCTAGAGTATTAAGTTAAAAACAGAGTAACGCCTTAAGCAAGATGACATGATGTAGAGGAATAAATTCATGCAATATGATAAAAACCCCATCTTGTTATCCTCGATGGCAACGGTACAATACGTGCCTTGCTGCCCGTTCTGTCACTGGGAAAGGACACCGCAAGACCGAACCCAAAGCTAAGCACTTCTCCCATTGTAAGACCTACCAATCTCGTTGGCCAAACAAAACAGATAATTCGAAGAGACTTGCAAAGATAACCAATAATACATAAAAGAATTCAGAGAAGATTCAAATATTATTCATAGATAGACTTGATCATAAACCCACAATTCATCGGTCTCAACAAACACACTGCAAAAGGAAGATTACATCGAATAGATCTCCACAAGAGAGGGGGAGAACATTGTATTGAGATCCAAAAAGAGAGAAGGAGCCATCTAGCTAATAACTATGGACCCGAAGGTGTGAGGTAAACTACTCACACTTCATCGGAGAGGCTATGATGATGTAGAGGCCCTCCGTGATGACGGCCCTCTTCCGGCAGAGCTCCGGAACAGGCCCCAAGATGGGATCTCGTGGATACAGAAAGTTGCAGCGGTGGAATTAGGTTTTTGGCTCCCCTTCCGTTTGTTTGGGGTACGTAGGTATATGTAGGAGGAAGGAGTACATCGGTGGAGCTCCGAGGGGCCCACGAGGCAGGGGGGCGCCCTAGGGGGGGCACCCCCACCCTTGTGACCGCCTCTTTTGGTCCTTCGAGCAGGGTCCAAGTCTCCTGGATCAAGTTCGGTGAGAAAATCACGTTCCCGAAGGCTTCATTCCGTTTGGACTTTGTTTGATATTCCGTTTCTTTGAAACAATGAAATAGGCAAAAAACAGCAATTCTGGATTGGGCCTCCGGTTAATAGGTTAGTCCCAAAAGTAATATAAAAGTGAATAATAAAGCCCAATATAGTCCAAAAGAGTCCCAAAAGTAATATAAAAGTGAATAATAAAGCCCAATATAGTCCAAAACAGTAGATAATATAGCATGGAGCAATCAAAAATTATAGATACGTTGGAGACGTATCAGTGCGCCATTATTATGTTTTTTTAGATAGCAATGGCGCACCCCCGAGCGGTGCGCCATTAGTAATCTTTTTTTTAGATAGCAATGGCGCACCAACCAGCGGTGCGCCATAAGTAACTTTTTTTTGAATAGCAATGGCGCACCAGCCAGAGGTGCGCCATAAGTAATTTTTTTTATTATTTTTTGTTGCATCTAATAATTTTTTAGAAAATGAATATGAATATGAAACAGTAATAATTTTTTATATAAATAGTAATAATTTTTTTAAAAATATCGCCAAATTTTTTATTTGAAAATTTTTATGAATCGAAAAAATATCATCAAATTTATTATTTGAAAATATCATCAAATTTGTTATTTGAAAATATAATCAAATTGTTTTTTTTGGATTTTTAGTTGCATTCATTTGTGACGGTGGAGCGGGGGAGGGTGCGGGGGGTTGGCGACGGCGGTGGAGCGAGGGAGGGTGCGGTGGGT